>NC_135551.1:20081002-20191002 GCF_964340395.1 Glandiceps talaboti | reverse complement strand
CAGGCTTGCATCGATGGGTTGAGCTTACACACTGGGGAGCACATACCATTACCGCCGCAAAGAGGACTGTGGTTTTACGACGTGGAGTTGCACGACATTTTTTTTTATTTTACAGTGACGACGGGTTCGTTGTCATTACCCTCTCATTAAATTAACGACATGATGACAGCTGGTGATATTCGACCTTCGTGGGCTTCTTGAATTGAGGAAACGTTTTGTAGCATGAACTTGATCAAGCAAAAAGCTCGTTGTATTAACTTACGACCCATCAAGGTGACGAAACCAAGAAAAGAAGTTAAAAAAATACTTTTCACAAAATCAAGTAAAGAAGTCACATGTTTCCTCATTCCTTGAATTTTAAAAGAAAATTATCTTTACCTGACATAAAACTATATTACAAATGGTTATATACAGGATAACTTTGTAAATGTAATCAGTTTAAATGTACGATAAACTTATTTAACCGTGATTGTAAAGAAAATACGTCAGTGTATGTACATTTTGCCAGAAATAATAAAAAAATAAAATAGCTGTTAAACGGGCCCGACCTACCCATATTTTTGGCATTTCAATTTATGTGTGTACATTTCCTAACTGTAGAACTGATGGACATCGGTTGCCATACAGACGAATAAGTTCTATATAAACTTAACTTGAAAAGTTTTGCCATCATTATATATGGCTTCTTTTAACATCCTTGTCCAACGTTGTAAAAAAAATTCGACCTACCTACCCAATGTGATGGGCTGAGTTGCCCGTTGAACAGCTTTTTTTTTTAAAATTTCTGGCCTTACATAAAAAAACGTAAAAAAAAAAAAAAAGTTTAAAAAACAAACAAAAAAAGTCAGTTTATGAAGTGTATATATTGTAACTCTATTTGTGTATAAATTGATTGAGAATTTAATGTGCCAAAAATTTACGGAAGACAACATTTTCGTTCTGAAGTTAATATAATTAACATACCGCCAAATGTGCTGAAAATGACGAAGTGTACATTTTTGAACAATGTTCTATATTTTGGTCACACTATCCCGTTTTCAGGTCAAAATTACTTTAAAAAGTTCTTGCACGTACGAAATGTAAAAAAAAATTGTATTTGTGTACGTGTCCTCGATAATCTTTTGGAATTTTGTGACATTTTGCATAATGTTATCATGGTACATCAGTCTGCGTAAAATTATACTATCATTGATTTTGATTGTCTGTGTGTGTGTTGTGTGTGTGCGTGTGTGCGTGCGTGTGTGTGCGTGCGTGTGTGTGTGCGTTTGCGTGTGTTAGAGACTGGTTGACGGACAGAGACAGACAGAGATAGACAGACAGACAGACAGACAGACAGACAGACAGACAGACAGACAGACAGACAACGAGACTAAACATGAGACAGAGAAGCAGTCAGGAAGGGAGGGGGAGAAAAGGGAGGTGAGCGAGTGAGAGGGGAAAGGGAAGAGAGCGATTGAGATAGTTGGGAGAATAGACATGTAACATTGTCCCACTAATATGGATCAGTACCAGTGAACTCCACCAGTCACTCTTGATACATTCAGGAAATGAATTATAACTAACCTTTTTGCAAGGGCATTTTAATTCTCTCTAATTGTCTTTCTTGTTCACCGCCTTTGAACTTCTAAATTAGTTTCGGTCGATTGATTGCTTGATTGATTGATTGATTGATTGATTGATTGATTGATTGATTGATTGATTGATTGATTGATTGATTGATTGATTGATGTTACATAGTGTATATGTAGTTAAGTGGTTTATTTGGAACATTCCTCTGATCAATAATGTATAATATAATTACATTGTAATGATTTTTTACATTCTAAAGTATTAAACATTTCATGATGGAAGTTTAGTAGCCGTGTTTATGATCTAGGCCAGGGTAATTTTCAAGTGTGTGATTTTCTAGCTTTACTGTGACAATATTTCACGAGTTTTTCAACATGTATAATTTTGGTGTGTAATATGCATAATTTGACGTGCTAGTTTGTAAAAATATGATTCTGTGTCATGTTTGGCATGAAAAGACTTCGGTGATGATCATTTTTGACAATGATGAATTGAACACAGATTCGTAAATTTGTATATACTGTATATCAACTCAGAAAATCGGATACTAAACCTTTGGGTTTATTTTAATCTGAATTTGTAGACAGTCACTAGTTGCACTTGTGTGAATTTGAAATCAGCTCTTCGTATGGTGTTCTCCAGGGAACAAGAGTCTGTTTCAGCTGTTTGCTGTGCTGTGTGAGTGAAACACCATTTGGCACAAACAAGCGGGGGATTTTAGGGCATCTCACGTTCGCAGAAAACAACAACAACAACAACAACAACAACAACAACAACAACAACAAAAGTCCAAAACTTTCTCCGCATTATAAGATACCGTACGACAGTCAGAAGTGTTGGTAACAAAAAAAATATAGGACTTCACGTATGTTATCAGAGGTTGAGCGCCACCACCGGCGGATATTTTACAGTGTACATTTATAGTGGGTACACATGATACCACACTCGGTTGTACGATACATCGTGTCGCTCCGCCCTCACCGACCTCCTCCTGTTAGAGTGGTTGTCCGATGTGTGAGGGCGCTCCGTCACGGCGTGTACCTTACAGACTAATATGATACATGTTGTAATCAATAATGCAGGTTCGTTATTGATCAGTGTGCTTTATCACTTATGTACTACATTAATATTCAACACTCATGTATTTGAATTCATTTATCGAATTGGTTTATGAATATATGTTGGGTTTGTTTACTAGATGTCTTGCAAGTGTGTGAAATAAATTACATTAAATGCATATTATGGGATTCCTTGTCTTTGCTAATTATGGTAATGGATGTAGGCGATGACTTTAGTGATGACTTACAGGGTATTCATCATAAAAAAATGTCACTCGTGCAAAATGTCTGACTTCTGACTATGGATGAAACATGCCCTACACCACCACCACCACCACCACGACGATGTACGTTGACAGCTTTCACGTACATTTCAATTATAATGTGAAAAAAAAACCACATCTCTTCAGAATAGATAAAACTACAATTGCTGAATAATTATTTTCGACGATCGAACATCACATTTTCAAACTAATTAAAGGGCTTAGTAATGTCAAACCACCAACCAGATTTAATCAACATCAGTTAATCGAAAAACTTGTTATGAATGCCGAATAAGATTTCGCAACAAAGTACGCTACTATTTTTGAGACTTAAAATGAGCGACATATTTATCATCGATAATTCCCGATTTTTTTCATTCGTATAAGTTTCCCGTTATTGTGTCGTTCCTATTACACTCAATTTTAGAATATTGGGGTAGGTAGATAACCGGAACCCAAATTTTTTTTCAGGCCTTAAACCTCACTGTATCCTAGCTTAGAACCTTCACGTTACATTGGTTGATTTTGACAACGTCCTTTTCATGTGCGCATGTAGCCGGGTAGAAATTCATTCCTCCATGATGTACGTACTCTTGGTTATTTCTGAGTAGCCTGATGACACGTCCTAAGGGAACCCGTATCAGGAGATCCTAAAGCTACATGTCAGATATCCGAGAACTTGCTGATACAAGTAATCTTTAACATTGAACGTCATTTGACATGTGGGTATAATTATGTCAAAGGTTACTGCTTGCGACGTGACGAGGTGTTGACAGGAGGCAATTCATGATGAAGCAACTCGAGAACCAATCTGAACTAAAGGAAATACGTTTCTTGTGCGCCAAATGACACAACCTGTAGCGCCGAGACGATGAAGCATGTGATTCAGATTTCTACCAAGAGCTCGAGATCCCAGCGCTATATATGTAAAGGCAATCAGTGGTAGGTAATATTGTGTACAGTTTAGATTGTATAATTGTGCAACTCTTTTGCCATGCTATTAAATAATAAAAAAAATAGATGAATAAATAAATGAATACATACTGACAAGCATCAACAAGAGAGTAAGTACAAATCATTATCAACTACAAGAATTACTATATGTTTACCTATATGCGAAATAGTCAATTATTGTACATACCCAACAAGGGATAAAACTGATCCCGACTGAGTGATGTGACGTCACGACATGTGTACGCATGCGCGAAAAAGTTCTTTCTGTAACTACTAGTATACATATATCTTAACGCGAAAATTTATTTAGAAGAAGTCAGTTTGGACACTGGCAGTTTTCCCACGAGTGGAAGTGTGGTGCAGCGGCGGCGCTGGTGGCAGTGCTGGTGGTGGTACTGGTAGTGATGATGATGATGATGATGATGATGATGATGATAAATAATTACCATACCAAGAAAAATGCACTGAATAAACACGTTTGTTTTTATTTGTCTTGAACCTTCTAAATATCATCCCAAAAAGTTTATTAACACCGTCTTGCCTCTGCATACATTAATTCACTTTTATTGATGGCATGGTGATCGATTCTGTAACTGTCATAATTTCACTTTATAAAAAAAAATGTGTGGTTCCGATTACGCTCAATTTTAGAATAGGTGGGGAAGTTGTTTTTTAAATTTTATTTCTTTATATATATATGTTTCATATGTTTAGTTCAGGTAGTTATATATCCCATTGTTTTCTATATGGTCGCTGTGTCATTGGTTTCTTCTCATCAGATGTACAGCCATTACAGATTGGAAGAAAAGTTTTATATCAGTTTCCCTATTCAATATGTCTTGTGAGACTTCACAATTTTCGCGATTTTATTATTTTTTCTCTAATACGTAAGAAAAAACGTTTATGGTCGGCATTGAAAAACTAGTTAAAACTAGGTGGAGTCGGGTAACTGGGGCGAAACAATTTTTAATAGGTCTTATTACAAATCAATCATAACGTATGTAGACAACATGGCGGAGACAAAAGCAGACGCCAATTTACAAGATTAGTACGCTGTGGCAATCAATAGAATAATGCTGATGATGATGATTCGGCCCAGTTCACACATTCTCACATATCAAATTACATGTACTCCGGAAACTACTCTCATAAAATACTAAATTTGATATTTCGCCGCAGAGAAAACACCTTGTTGTAACAAGATACGCATCTTACATTTTTTTAGTTTCTCAATGCCAATGTATAAATGTTATTCGTAAGATGTGTTTACCACAGACCGGTCGCTAAACTACAGAAATAAATTTGGAATGTCAGAGTAACAGACAGGCTTGGGAACTTGACACAAATTATGGGGAAGGGGGGGGGCTGTGTCAGTGCGTGAATAAGATTGACCCTCCTCAAGTTAAACCCCCTTCCCCCGGCCTCCATCATACACTTGCATGGCCTTGCACGAAAAATGGCAATCATTCCCAAAGCACATCGGCTCCGGGATCGCTCCCCTCTGTTCCTTAAGAAGATCGACATGTAAAATTTGACGTTTTGAGACTTTGATCGACCCTGATTGTAATTTTTCTTTTTGTATCGAAGACAGTACATTAATAAAATAATTCTACAAATCCAGACTGTTTGAGAACATGGAAATCGTGACTTCAGACACTAGATTTTTCTCGTATAGAAGTCGTCCACTCGTGTCAGTCTGACTCGACGAATTTCAACTGATGAAAATGCCTAACATGCACGAGACAGACAGACAGACAGACAGACAGACAGACAGACAGACAGACAGACAGCGATTCGACTGATATGTTCTGGTATTACGGTAGAACTTGGCAGTGGTGGGATGTGGCAGTATTTGGATGTAAAACTTTTTTTTTTTAAATATGACCCTCCCCGAGAACTGATATGTAAAAAGTGACAACAGTTCTCCCTGCAATTTCTGAAGGCTCCCTTAGACCACTTGTTTTACTAGAATTATTGCACTCATTTCAGTTAATGTATGAATATTAAAGGTGATCATTTCAATCTTTAAATAGCTGGAGCCAAAGTGATCCATTCGTATTTTTTATGACAGGTGTGCAAATGTGATTGATGAGATTTAGAAACATTGGGATAAGTTCCCCCATTCCCTTATCAAACTTTAGTGAAAATTAATTCATCAACTTTTAATTTCTTCTCTCCATGGTGGCCTTGTCCTCACATAACATTCATGAAATTAATACACGTGTTTGTATTGTTAGAAGATAGATATGGAGGCTATATAATTAAATACGTTATGACTTCAATATGTAAATCTACAACCTTTGTTGATATGATTGGACCCATTCGAAACGAGCAAATGTGCAAACTAAAAACATATTGAAAATACTAGAGTTGTCATGGTAACAAAAATCTTTTGTTATCAGTTGATTGATTGAATGAATGGACATATTAATATAATGTTAAGTTCCAGACACTAACGGAACTTGTTAGTTGAATTTTTGCTGATCTCTGATGAACAACTTCAGCTGTACGTACACCTCGGTATCACCACTATGGAGAGACAGGTGTGGTTTCTTCTCACTGCGATCTTCGCACTTTTCATGGGAGGAACACTGTGCAAAGGCGATGGTGAGTACTTTGAAAATTTACAATCTCAGGAGGAAATTTCGGACATGTTCTCTTCTCTTTTTTATCAATGACAATGTATGACTACACCATTTTTAAATTCGGATTTCATACCATAGTCCTGCGTTATTTTCAAGATCACGGTAAAATTATTTTCAGTCACTTGAAACTTGAATTAATTCTTTTCGAGAAATATTTTCCTCACCCCAAAATAGGCTAAACTATACGTGCTTCTATGGGGTGACACAGCAACAACTCGTTTATAGCGAGATGTTAACTATACTGTGCCGATTTGGGCGAAGACTTTACGGTATGGTGTTTTTTATTCGCAAAACGCGTACATGCTAATAATAAGCGCGTGAAGTCAGCACTACCTCGTCACAAGTCACATTAAATGCATCAATTGTGTGTACCATGTTTTTTAGATAATCTTCTCCGATATTTTGAATGAGCTTTCCAAATTATGTTTGTGACGAGACCGCACCAATACTGCTTGATTAACACAACCTTCAGTGTAAATTCAACATTTTTTTCCGTTTTATACTTCTCGAACATTGTCTGTGCTAAAACTTACTCGTATCTTTTACCCACTTCTCGAATTTCCACTTTTCCTAAAGAGATTCTCACGGGATTTATTCATATTCTGTTCTGGATTTCTAATAACAAGCGATTATCAACACCCCAGCCCTTCGTTCTATCTCTGCTTCATAAAAAGTAAAGATTTAGTATTTCATCTTCACATGGACTTGCCTGTCTATTAATGTTGCCGTGAGGACTTCGCAGTTATGTCTTCTTCCAGTCATTGGTCATCTTCAAGATTTCTTGGTCGTCGTATCCTCCCTCAGCCAAAATATTTTTCTTCTAGATCATTACTAATTTTCCTCTATTCTTTCATTTTTTTACTTCAATCGATTTCTTGATAAGACAAGTAAAAACTTTCATTCGTCGATCTCTCCGTCGTCATTTCCACCAATGAAGAATGTCGTGGTGTTAGTATTCTTTCAAATATTTCTCATTTCATATATATACGGTCGTTTTTTCGCCCTTCTGATTTTACGTTGTGTTTCAGATATGTCTACGTTTACCTTTTCAATGTTGGTTATTTTTGCCTCGTGCTCTTGCTCCAGAATTTGTAACACTGTCCCTCTAGGTCTCTATCACGCTAAGAGAACATTTTCAAATTCAAAAGTTTACCTGCAACTTAGATCGTCGGAGTACTGTACGATTCGTCGTGTCATACAGGCCTAGTCAGCCTTAACTCTCTTTTATGTACAGTTTATTTTCGGATAAGCTTGCCCAAGCTGTTAAAGGAACTATCAAGATCAATGAGCCTGATCACAAGGTTTCATATTGAGACAGACACAAAAAAGATAACACACAAATATCAAATACACAAAGTGGAATCTTCACTCAGTCAGCGGTCTGAGGTTAATTATATAAACAGTTATAACTGCATGAAAGAAACAGCTCAGTTGGCTGCTGACTGTGGATTTTGTTTGAACTTCAAGAAAGTATACCTCATGTCTATTGTAATTGTAGTAGTCTGAATTCTGTTACTGTTTATATCATTAACTAAATAACAAGTCCACACTGTGTAAATGGTGTCTGCCTGTTATCTTTATGGTGTCTATCTCAACATGAATCTTTGTGATCAGGTTCACTGATGTTTATAGCTTGGGCAAACTTCTTCGAAAAGAGCCGTAATGAAGTCGTATTTGATAGTGACACAAGATGTTGTGTCTAGCAGACTACATGGCGTCAATTGTGCTCGATTCCGCCCTGTTTATGTTGTCTATAATTAAGTTTTAACATAATGGCTTAAGCTTCCCTGACTGATGTCAAACCTATATTTACAGTAGTATATTAATCACGTCTGTCCTGAGCTGAAGAAATAATTTGTCTCCCTTTTTCTATTAAGATGATTAAAAAGAGTATTTTAATGACCACTTATGTAGAAAAGTAATGTGTTGTCGATCTTAAATCATCATCGATAACTAATTGTAGTTACGTAAGGCCTAAACAAATTTACCCGACCCCACATAGTTTTTTATTGCCGACCCTGAACTTATATTTTACATATTCGAGAAAAATAATAATAAAATCGTTGTGGTCTAGTCGGCAAAAGTGGATGCGGAAGCTGACATCAACTTAAAAAGACAATATAAAACTGTTCTTCTAATAGAAAACATAGCTACCTGAACTAGACACGCGCATATGAAAAAAAAAATAACCTCACACACAATTTTATGTCGAGATAATATTTATTTGAATCCCAGGCTAAATATCTCAAATGGGCTTTCATAGTTACTGTTACGGCTGTCACATATCATGATTGGAAGAAACCAATAACCCAGAGACCATTTGGAAAACAATGGAAAACATAACTACCTGAACTAGACACTCACATATAAAGATCTATAATAAAATAAAATAAAAATTTAATCTACCTACCCCATTTATTCTAAAATTGAGCCTAATTGGAACCACACAATTTGTTTTTATTAGGCCTAACCTTCACAACAATCTTTCCAACAATGAAACCACATGGCCATAACCCTTTATTGTGTTTGTATTACATGCTGCAAAATGTTTGAGTGATAAAAAATGAAAGTTTATGGAACATTTTGTATGTATACCGTGTATTCTGGCGTGTGTCTCGGCGGAATGGGGTTGGGATCGATATATCATCGATATATTATCACAATCGATACGTACATACTCCATCACTCCCATTAGTATGGCATTTATCATATAAGGTTTGGGTGCCATGCAGTGCCAATGTATAATTAGTGAGTTCGTCCTACATTACGGTATTATGATTGAGTGGAAACTGATGGTCAGGTCGAGTGGAATTGATTAATTAATTTACTTAATGAGACGAGGTTTAATGAATTAACAGTCTAGCGTACAGTTAGTTCTTGTAAATTTCAACGATAAAAAAACATATTGTCGAAGCAACACGTGACGTAATGAAGTTACCATGGCAACATAAATATGCATATGCTAAAAGTATATTTATAGCAATTGGTCTGTGTGTTATTTATTAATGGGACACTGTACCGTTGTGTATGAAACCGTCATGGACAAGCTATCTCCATTGTTGTTGTTGCTGTTGTCGAATTTTCGTCAGAAGGGAAAAAGTCAAAAACACAGTTTTTTAAATAAAACAAATAATCCAGACGTACACTCAGGATACTCAGAGATTGGGAACAATGTGGATGGTGGAAATTAAAATCGTTCAAATCAAAACTAAATGATACGAAAAGGGTGTTCTTAAAGAAAAAAGTGTACATGTCACATTGTAATCAGCGGTGACCCTCATATACGTATCTAAATTATAACAAATAAAGGTTACCACAGGCTTTGTTTTTTGGACAAGCGTGCTTTCTTAGGTTAATGTATGTAAGAGTGTATGATACTGCTTAATGCAGTCTTAAGATATAGCCTAATTACCGAAAATCATTGATTATGCAAATTATTCATTAACACTGTAAGGTACATCAACTAACTTTATAGGACATACACAATTTGTTATGGTTAATGTATGTACTGAATTGTATTGAAATTGAAGCATGCAGTCGTAAGATATAGCCTAATTACCAAGAATAATTAATTATACAAATTATTCATTAACGCTCTAAGATACATCAACGAATTTTATAAGACAAATGTATGTTCTTATGTTTAACGAATATACTAAATTATATTGAAATTGAAGTATGCAGTCTTAAGATATTGCGTAATTAGTTGATTTCATTAATACGCAAATTTCTCTAATTAAACATTAACAGATCTGGCTCAAAACCTAATCAGGTCTAGCTATTACCCTAAAGATTATATATCCCAAATTTCAGTACAATTGAGCCAGCCGATTTTTAGAAAATTATGACACAGACAGACAGACAGACAGACAGACAGACAGACAGACAGACATACAAACAGACAGACAGACATTCCCCTTTTAATACCTCCCGTACCCTTACGGGAGGTAAAAATGACTGTTTAAAGGCCAGGGATTCAATTCCAGATTCTCGCATAGTGTTATCTTATAATTATATCCATAAGGAGTACATAGGATTATTATTTAGTTTTGGACCAACTTTTTTTCTGACTGTTTTTCGTCCTTAAATTTTAATCCTAATAATAGGTCCTGAATCTTTCAGAGACCGACATTCGCTACTATGTATAGACTTCTTGAATGTCTGGTTGCGTCACTTGTGTAGGTGTTGTTGGGGGAGGTTTTTTTGGAGGGGGGGGGGGTGATACAAAGTTTCCCAATCGTTGAAGGTTTAAAAATTAATCTAAAGGTGTCGATTAGATATTATGTAAACTGTCATGTATACTCTCATCAATCATCTATGACACGATGAAGCCTAAACTCCCAAACATAGATGCAGAACTGAGATATTCCACGTCCCAAATAACGGGGATTTAGGACTACACTACAAAATCACAATATATTGTTGATATATATTGTTATTTTCAAATTACAGAACTATTAATATTTACTTTCCAGTAGGACGCAATGACGAATTTGCAAATGGGTCGGAAGGAATGCTGTATTTTCTTTTCTGTTGTCTTTTCTCTCCTTTCTTTGTGACAACCTCTCCTTTATATCATGCAGCAGTGCAATACCTATATTTGAGCGTTATCTGGTAAATTCAGGATATGTTATATATTGAGGAAGAGCTAGTATATGCATATAGGGAAACGTTTCTGTGTTCTGACATAGCAGGTTTAACGCTAAATGTATTAATAGAATCAAAAGTCGACAATTGTGTGAAAATCTGAAAGAAATAACAAAGAGGTTTCGGGTACACTTTTAATTTCCAGTTGTCCTCTTCAGCCTCTTGATTATTCAGGATGTATTTTCTCCAAGTTGCAACTTTTGTCAATGAGTCAGAGTGCTCCGTGCTTTTCCGTACAGTACTTTCCGAAAGAGTGGTTGTAAACAATGAACAGTAACATCTCAGTGTAGTGCTGCCTGTATTGTGTAGCTGCATGTACTTTCTTATCAGCGAGACACAACAAGTTTTCAACTCACTCCTCATATCAGTACTATTTTACGGAAAGTAACAGTGTGCATCAAGGCACTGTAGTTAACCAAAAGGTCTTTGTATACATAGGTAAACTTGATACAAAGGTGTTTGCTTTCAAGTTTCGCTTGTTTTCATGTTTATGAATGAATGAATGAATGAATGAATGACTATGTGTGCCTGTGTATATGTGCAAGCTTACTCGATGGCAAATCTGACTTGTTTTAACGATATTGAAAAACGTTATTTGTAAAAAAAATAAAAAATTTAAATGTTAAATGTCCAATTTGTTTTCAAGACTATATATTTGTATGCTAGTGTATTTAGCGAGATGACCTGCAAGTGACAATCATTAGCATCATCGCCTCCAAATTGGTCACGAGTCGTGGTGTCAAAATCATTTAAGATGGTTGTCAAGCGACTGCTTTATTTGCAGATTTTAGAAATAAAATAAAATGATATTTATATATACTGTATATCTACACTATATATACACTATATATACACACTCACATATATATAACAAATAGTAGTGGTATCCAGGCTTGTGGTTCATGTTTTATTGTTTGTTACATCACCATGGCAACTGTCTCAATGAATAATGGCAAGGTACAGTTCACCATTTCAAGGCCAACTTGAGATAATTAGCAATATCATATAGTATTAATATAGTAATAATCTCATCACACGCTTTCATCTTCTCCAGAGAATAGATACATGAACCGTAACGATCACAAGTTTCCAATACAAAGTTCACACTGTAGAAATGATTTCATCAATAAAATCAAAAGGCCAATAGCTCCAAATAAACTAATAAGTTATATATCCCATCTCCTTTCTTTACTCTTCCCCCAGGACCATTTTATACCCTAGTATGAACTAATTGTGCCCAGGAATAGACAAAACGAAGCACATCATTCACTATCATACATACATTCATACATACATACATACATACATACATACATACATACATACATACATACATACATACATACATACATACACGCACACACATACATACATACATACATACATACATACATACATACATACATACACGCACACACATACATACATACATACATACATACATACATACATACATACATACATACATACATACATACATACATACAAGTCCAGAGTCTAATGAGGACCTTTTAATGTTAATTTGTTAAAAGTTCCCAGTTTACCTGATAATGAATCGCCTCGTGTTTAAAACAGATTAATCAGGTTGAGCCCAGGTATATCTACACAACTGATGTGATAAAACGTCTCCATGTCTTACAGATGAGTGTAAAAGTAACCCATGTTGGAATGGAGGAACATGCTTACAGGAAGGCTTGAATAACTATGTCTGCTTATGCCTTCATGGAACAGTTGGCAACAAGTGTCACCTCTACCATAAACCGTTTGAAGGTAATTATCCATTACTCCACCACTATCTACAGCTCGTTTCACTTAACTGTTACATCTTAGTGAATAATTTGTCCACATATGTTAGTTTATTTTAAACGATATAGAAAATAGAAATAACATGGGATAGGTTTGTTGAGAAAAAAAGCAGAGCAAAATAATTCTTAATTCATTTTCTCTGTACACGCAGATGGAACACAAGCATTTGCTTGGCCAATGGACGACTTGATTTCTTCGAGTACAGAAACAACTGCATACCCTGACTTTGTCGGCAGCGTGAAACACATTTGCGCTAGTGGCAGTATTCACACTCAAATAGGAAGACTGGTAGATGGAGTGTTCCTAAAGTCCATCTTGACGACTTCTTGTGACTGGATAGATCTGAGCTATTTACCAGATTCCTGTATCAACAGTCTTCAAAGCTGTACCTTTGGTGTCACGTTTTGGTTGAAACTCAGAGCTCTCTCAACATCATCAACAGACTCATTCATCATGGGAAATGGAAACCTTTACAGGGGAGGATTCTCCTTTAGGTATGATCCTTTCAAAGGGTTTTACTCGATTCTCGTGTTAACAGAAACAACCACGTGGTATGTCGGATTCAAAGCTGAAGCTCACTTCAAAGAATGGACATTTTTTGCAATGACGTGGTCGGATACCAAAGGTCTCGACGTGTTTGTGAATGGTATGGCAGCAGGATCGGACAAAGTTGGAATACAACGACCATACCCAACCTACCTGATACCCCCACATAATGCAATTATAGGGTCTCGACACCAAGCTGGTTCCACAACAATTGAAATTGATGATGTGAAAATTTATGATAGTGGAAGGATAGACTACGGTAAGCTTTTTATTTCTTGCATGCCTTAAGGCGTTTTCATGGCAAAACTCCGATGGGTTACAAAACCTAAGAATTCAAATTGGACCTCTGGCTACTATTATTTCTGACGAGAACCAAGTGCACTCCCAGCAGGTCAAATGTTACAGTGCTATTTAGTTGCTGATACACATTTCACACTGCCTATTTTTTGACAAATCAATAAGAATATTTGTATCAAGACTGTGATGTACCATATTGTCATACAGCTATATATATGTAACATTGATATTGACTGATGTCATCGAACTTTTAGTATTAAACACGTTCTCCTCTTTCATTGTAAAGTGAACAGACAAGTTACAAAATTCTGTTCTGTAAAACTGAACTTCGATGGTGTTCTTTTTCCAGGTGGTTCGAATATTGCTCTGTTCCAGGATGCGTTTGTTGCTAGTGATGGAGCTAATCTGACAACTGTTGCTGCTAGGGATAGAGAAACCCTGGTTCATCCGACCGATGGAGATTTGATTAAGGCTAACCTGACAACTACTGCTGCTTGGGATAGAGAAACCCTGGTTCATCCGACTGATGGAGATTTGAACAAGACTAACCTGACAACTGCTGCTGCCAGGGATAGAGAAACCCTGGTTCATCCGACTGATGGAGATTTGAACAAGACTAACCTGACAACTGTTGCTGCTAGGGATAGAGAAACCCTGGTTCATCCGACCGATGGAGATTTGATTAAGGCTAACCTGACAACTACTGCTGCTTGGGATAGAGAAACCCTGGTTCATCCGACTGATGGAGATTTGAACAAGACTAACCTGACAACTGCTGCTGCCAGGGATAGAGAAACCCTGGTTCATCCGACTGATGGAGATTTGAACAAGACTAACCTGACAACTGTTGCTGCCAGGGATAGAGAAACCCTGGTTCATCCGACTGATGGAGATTTGAACAAGACTAACCTGACAACTGCTGCTGCCAGGGATAGAGAAACCCTGGTTCATCCGACTGATGGAGATTTGAACAAGACTAACCTGACAACTACTGCTGCTTGGGATAGGGTAACCCTTGTTCATCCGACTGATGGAGATTTGAACGAGGCTAACCTGACAACTACTGCTGCTAGGGATAGGGGAACCCTGGTTCATCCGACTGATGGAGATTTCAACAAGACTAACCTGACAACTACTGCTGCTTGGGATAGAGAAACCCTGGTTCATCCGACTGATGGAGATTTGAACAAGACTAACCTGACAACTGTTGCTGCTAGGGATAGAGAAACCCTGGTTCATCCGACCGATGGAGATTTGATTAAGGCTAACCTGACAACTACTGCTGCTTGGGATAGAGAAACCCTGGTTCATCCGACTGATGGAGATTTGAACAAGACTAACCTGACAACTGCTGCTGCCAGGGATAGAGAAACCCTGGTTCATCCGACTGATGGAGATTTGA
Source organism: Glandiceps talaboti (assembly GCF_964340395.1). Classification (NCBI taxonomy): domain Eukaryota; kingdom Metazoa; phylum Hemichordata; class Enteropneusta; family Spengelidae; genus Glandiceps; species Glandiceps talaboti. The sequence goes on along the minus strand of NC_135551.1, from coordinate 20,175,815 downwards.
ACAAGACTAACCTGACAACTGTTGCTGCCAGGGATAGAGAAACCCTGGTTCATCCGACTGATGGAGATTTGAACAAGACTAACCTGACAACTGCTGCTGCCAGGGATAGAGAAACCCTGGTTCATCCGACTGATGGAGATTTGAACAAGACTAACCTGACAACTACTGCTGCTTGGGATAGGGTAACCCTTGTTCATCCGACTGATGGAGATTTGAACGAGGCTAACCTGACAACTACTGCTGCTAGGGATAGGGGAACCCTGGTTCATCCGACTGATGGAGATTTCAACAAGACTAACCTGACAACTACTGCTGCTTGGGATAGAGAAACCCTGGTTCATACGACTGATGGAGATTTGAATGAGGCTAAACTGACAACTACTGCTGCTTGGGATAGGGGAACCCTGGTTCATCCGACTGATGGAGATTTGAATGAGGCTAACCTGACAACTACTGCTGCTTGGGATAGAGAAACCCTGGTTCATCCGACTGATGGAGATTTGAATGAGGCTAACCTGACAACTACTGCTGCTTGGGATGGGGGAACCCTGGTTCATCCGACTGATGGAGATTTGAATGAGGCTAACCTGACAACTGTTGTTGCTAGGGATAGGGGAACCCTGGTTAATCTGACCGATGGAGATTTGACCACATCAGTTACATTCACCATTGCCATCGATGATGATATTGTTCTGTATATTGACCTACGTACTATCTACAGTGTCACTCGTGTTGTCATGGTTTCTGAAGGTAATCAGACTAGTTTGATATAGTGCCAAACAATAAATCTACCCTGTGTTTATGGTTTGGTCGACTGAGACATACAAACAGCCCAAGTCAGAAAATACAACTCGACAAACAAACAAACAAAAGACAGACTGATCAAACCATTACGCAAATGACTCTGGATAGTCTATGCCAAATCTGCAATCTCATTGTATGCAAGAATCTCAACCGTGGATGGTCTGTCTCTTCACTTAAGTAACACACCTTTTTTAGAATTAGCACAAATTCAACAAAAATGTTATATCGACCAGTGCAATATTATGTTACATGGACAGTATCTACTTAAATTGCAACAGTCAAAAGACAATAATGTTCCAGTCAAAATAAACTTTCTTGTATTTGCAGATGCCTTGATGACCAACCTTTCGGTGTTCGTTGGTGTTGAGAATAGCATAGCTGGTGCCAAAAGCTGTGGTGATATCACTACATTTTATGAAAATCAGATGGTGTCAGTTCTTTGTGAAAGTCCCATTTTTGGCCAGTACCTTTTAGTAACACAAGCCAACAATATCGAGATATCAATAGCAGAGGTGATGGTTTACTCTGGTGAGTATTATGAAGAGTTATTTTTCCATATTTTTTGAACTGAACAAACATGAGTTGTTACAATGCTATGCTGTATTCACCACACCATGGCCTTCTTTCATAATAGACAATACATGCCCATTAGGCCATATGGGGGTGGGGGGTGGGGGGCAATGTTCGATTAACACTATATTAGAACATAGTAAGGATACAAAGTATTATATGTGTGTGTCAAGTTTCACAATTATAACCCAAAGCAAAGTGGACAATCATATGCCATTTTGCTTTGTGCTTATATTAGTCTAACATTTGCCCCTAGCCGACACTCTTCATACGAAGCAGTGAGTACACATGCACCACCTACTACCGCATCTTGCAATATATCTTCCTTTCACCATCTTGTGATCAGACATGAAAAGTTGTAATCTTGTTAAAGGTGTGTAAAAAATTTTGTTTCAGTGGCAGTGATATTTACTATGAACCTGTAATTCTTAGATTACCACTAGGATAAAAAGTAACTTCTCGTGTACATGTTTTGCTTTATTTCCTTCGAAGATCCAACATATATTGGCTGTGATTGGGACGATATGATGTTATGGAACAACGTCACTTCGCATCTCAATGCGCATGTCGATGCAACTAGTGTATCAGACTGTAAACACCAGTGTGGTTTGGTAGAATTCTCATACAGTGCCTGGACCCATGACAAGGAGTGCATATGTACTGATAATTTTAACAAAACACAGATAAACAGCTCATTTTGCCAATTTTCTTTCCCTTTGACTTTGGAGTTTGCCAACATTGGATTTTACCATGCCACCCATGGTATTGGAGTTCTCGAAATCGAACTGCCGACATCACCCATACAGAATCTGACAATGCAGTGTCAATTGGTGGTGTCCTCTAACAAGTCTTCGACCAGGACCGTCGGTTTTATCAGAGAGGCCTTCGTTTGTGACATTATGTGGACTCCATGCGGTGTAGTCAACTTAGTGATCACATTTCAAAATAAATCGTACCAAGAAACGGTATCCGAGATGTATGGGTTGTATAGCGCTTATCAACTGTACATGAGTGTTGGGGAATACAATGCTACGGTAACCGTTAGCAACAGAATCAACTCAGTAACAGCCTACGACACGATTTATATCATCGATGAAGATCCACCCCAGTTAGTATACCTACAAGTACCGACAGTTTTTTGGGGGAATAGCTCTACCATCTATACCCATTCTGCCCGGGGAACAAACCTCTACTGTGAGTGGACATTAGGAGATGGAACAAGCGTGCACAATGCTACTTTGAATTTGACACGATCTGTTACAGATAAACACGATGTCGCGGTAGTCATTCAACACAAATACGACAAGCCTGGCCTTTTTCTTGTGTCTGTGATTTGCATCAACAGTGCTGATTCTCAGACCATGAACACCACAGCCGAAGTCTTGATACCGATTGGTGATATTGTGATAACATCAAATCCTCCACGTCCACTTTCTTGGCAAGTGACGACTGGTACCGAGATCATAGGCCGATTGTACCATGGTGATTTTCCAGTAAACTTTTCACTCGAAGCTGAGCCTGTGATGTCCAGTGAAGAATACACTGACGAAAGAGGCATGACGAATAACACATGTCATAACAAATTTGTATCATACCTAATAATATCGAATGCACTGGAATTCAAGACCAAGTCAGTGATCAACTTTGAACTTGACCAGGAAGATGAAAAAACACGACCCAAAATATCAGTGGACATCGGGGATCTCGAGCCATTAATTAATACAACAGTGACTCTGACCATTACCCTAGTGATATCTGAAGTGGCCAGTGATGTATTTGTAGCATATGATTTTGGTGACGGAACTGGGGTAACGATGCTCTACATCACAGCAGTCAATGAGAGTGTCTCTTTGACAGATCGTGTTGTTTATGAAGTACCTGGCGTGTACGCCGTCTTGGTTTATGTAGGCTTTGAGATTGGTGACAGTCTTAACAAGGCTTTCACGCTTAAAGCACGAAGCACGTGTGCAAACCCTGGCGTGAGAATTACAGGAGACGGTAGTTTAGAGAGCAGACCTCGAACTGAAATGAGATCAAAGAGGATCATCTTCACCAGCATCATTACGCTTGATTGCCCAGAGTCAAATGTTGCAATCTTCGACTGGACTGTTGTTAAACCTGTTGGAAAGAGATCCGAAACCGTATTCGAGAAGACGGGTCGTTACCAGATTGAATTCAGCCCACGTAAATTCGATTATGGTCTGTACAAAGTAGGTCTGAAAGTCCAGATTATGTTACCATCTACACTGCCAAGTTACCATACTACATACTTGGATATCGTAGCATCGCCTCTGGTTGCAATCATCAAAGGTGGTAACGAACGTGACCATGTCTTCCAAGAGCCGCTTGTACTTGACGGCACGTCTTCAACAGACCCGGACATTCAGTCAATTAATGGCTTGGTATTCGATTGGAGTTGCGTGCTCCTATTTCCGGAAGATCCAGTTCCAAAAGTGGACAAGAAAACGCCACGGACGCCCTTTGATGAATGTGTCGAGTCGTATGACGATGCAACCACCACTGGAGTAATCACAATACCCCCCGAGTCACTGAATAAGACGTTGAAATATCTTGTCATTTTATCAGTCACATCAACCTTTGAAAGACAAAGTGACGATTTTCAGGTCATTAACATGAGGAAGTCTGTTTCTTTGAAGATTGAAATAAGGTGAGTAATTTACTACACCATTTTCTACCCTAGGGAGGGTACTGCCCAAATTTTCAGATGGGTGTGCGGCCAAATTCAAAACAGCTACCTATAGCTAGCTATAGGCCTCTATAATCCAAAAGCAGACCTATTGTTAGGGATGTCCAGTCTTAATCATGCTACAAAGACCATTCTAAAGCATAAAGTCGTTTCCCATGTTATCGACCCAATGATTAGGGAATGTTCAAGTCCAGATGAAGAGTCAACCCATGCTTAGGAATTTTTTAGAGAAAAATTTAGGTGTAGGGAGGGTCATGCTCTTTTGAAAATTGTGGATGGGTGCGGGGGGGGCATTATGTTTTGGATTGTGATGGAAGAAAAAATCCTTTTCTACAATAGAATATAGCCTTGTCTGAACTTCGGTATATGTATATATTTGTTCTTGTCCCTGTTTCTTATATGAATTCTTTAATATTACTTCATATAAGAGTTCAAACATAACTATACATATACATATACATGTATTACCTAGCTACCACACTAGTTAAAGAACATGTCATGTAAATACTTGACTGCTTCACAATCATTGCTTCACTTATATCCCTGTGTAAGTTATAAAGAATAGTTTCTGATACTTGATGGTGCTGTCTTGTAAAGCTTGGAGGTTATCGCCTGAAAGGGTCTGAATAGCCTAAGAATTTGCCTTTAAGAGTAAGAAACCTGCAGAGCTTCTAGGGGGATCAAGACCCAACATAAGGTGGACATATCTCAGTCTCATGCTCTTCCCCCTACCTCTTACTGTAAAGATGCTATTAAACTTTATTTTAAAAAATATTTCAGTCCTATGTAGTTGCTTTTGTTGTCTTGTAAAGCTTGGAAATTATTGTCTGAAAGTGTCTGAATACTAATAGTCTCAAAATTGACTTTTAAGAGTAAAAATCCTCCAGTGCTTCTAGAGGGAGACCCCTCGGACCCCCCCCCCATGAGAGGTGTACATATTCCTTTCTCAAGCTTTTCCCCCTACCTTTCTCTGTCAAGATGCTATAAAACTCTTTTTTTGAATATATTTACCATGTGTAGTCAATAATTATATGGTAGTGTTATCCCGGGATCTTATACAGTATTTGCGAGCCAGTCAAGCAGTCCACACTGAGTCACGATCAAAACATACCTGTCATGTAACTATGATTTATGGGGGTCACCATGTTTCACAATTAAATAAGCCTGTTTGTCTGTTTTACAGATAGGGGGACAGTGACTTTTTGTCGGCCTGATGGCAAAATCCACTGACCCCCCAGGCTGGAGACACTAACCGGTCCCTAATTGTAAAATTCATATGTACCCCCTAGTGCGTTGCTAATTGTAAACTTGACAATGTATCCTTAGGTGTGTAGCTAATTGCAAAGACGGCGTCGGTACTAAATTTGGCGCAACATTCTCAGCCTACTGTACTGATTGCATCGTGACAGATGGTCACACTTACCAATGGACATTATATCACGTGACTCGCAAAAGAGTTTATGAACAAATACAAGACCTAAATTCCAAGACAGCCACAGGTGTGTTTGGTTTCACGTGTTATTGTTGTATTTTGTTGATTGTACTGTTCTCATGATGATGTTGTTGTTGTTGTTGTTGTTGCTGCTGCCGCTGTTATTGTTGTTGTTGTTGTTGTTGTTATTATTATTATTATTGTTGTTGTTGTTGTTGTTGTTTGTGGTGGTGGTGGTGGTGGTGGTGGTGGTGATGGTGGTGGTAGTGGTGGTACACTGTAGTGTTGAAAACGTGAACTTGCTTCAAAATGAATATGATTGTACGATAACACACTGGCGTTCAAAGAAAAAGTCTAGTTTACTTCGGCCATTTACTTGTGTTGATTTCTGTCATCAACTTACACACGATTTTGGATGATATCATAGCATCTCTATCGATGACGTAAAATCTTGTAAAGAAGTTATACTGCACTTGTTCAGCCATTTTGGCGATTTAAGTGTTTATGGGAACACTTCTGGTGATGACATCACAATACATGTGCCCTAATGTCTTCTTCTTGACAAAGAGATTAGTGTATTTGTGATGTCATTACAAACCCTTGCAGGAAATCCCACAAATGGCTGAACACATGTCAAGTGCAGTAGGTCTTCTTTATAGAAGATTTCAAAGTTGAAGACTTTACCGAGGTGCTATATATTTTATCATCCAAACTCATACTGGCATTGACAGCAGTAATCAGTACAAGTGTACTAAAGGTCGAAATAAGTCTGACTTTTCTTTTAACATATTACTATCGATGAAGTATTCAATACAATACAATTGCAATCACATTTAGACCTTGTTCTTTTTTATTATGAATATCGCCAACTTTGACAGTGTTTATTAAACGGTCAAAGGTCAATCAGAATTGCACAAATGATCGACTAATAAAAGGAAATTGGTCGAATGAATACAGTGTTCATTTCATGTGATGAAAATAGTCTGTAAGACTACATTAGCTCTGGAAAGATCAATGACATTTACAGTAACAATCGATGGATTGTTCTTTAAAGGAACTACTCGAAAATCACTAATTTTGAAAGACAGTGTATTGGAAACGAAGACTAAATATGTCTTGAAAGTCAGGATGAAAAATTCTGATGGTGAAGGAATCGCTGCGCGTGCCTTCAAGACAGCGAAGGCACCTTTCGGAGGACGGTGTCGGGGCGACCCCAAAGAAGGTAAACGAGACACTGTCTTTGTCTCTATCTTTATATGTATGTATGTATGTATGTATGTATGTATGTATGTATGTATGTATGTATGTATGCATGTATGTATGTATGCGTGCGGACGTGTGCGTGCGCATAGTCGAATAGTCGTTGAAATATGTTGGTTGTAACTTCCCTTTGCAGGCGTTGCCTTGGATACTTTGTTCTTCGTGTCATGTTCTGGTTGGAAGAGTGGACTTAAGGAGTCCAAACCCTTGAAAAATAGAAATGAGAACAGTCAAGGATTGTGGTTTCGGTTCGGTTTAGCCAGTAAGGGAGTCCCATTTGGAAGCTATTATTACTACGGTGATGACCCTTTTAGTGCGCCGATGACGTTACCACTTGGCCCGGTGGAAGACGACTACTACTGGGATATAGTTGTTACTATCGAGAATAGATTGAAGGAGGTTGCTTCTACCGAAGTAAGAGTTAAGGTAAGACAACCCTGAGAACGCTTTTTTCTTTTCTTTCGTAAAATGTTGTAACTTTCAGTCAAAAAATGTAACTTTGTAGACTAGACTTGTAACATACGTCGTGTCGCTCCGCCCTTACTGACGTAAATCGCCGGGAGCGTCCTATCAATATCACCCCTCCCCTTGGGAAAATGGTTAGACGAGTGCCCACAACGGCTGATCTGTCAATCTACTAAACTATATTGAAGAGAAAATGTTCATTCGGAGTGTTGCCCTAGGTTTTAGTTATAGAAACGAGAGAAACACTTTTTTCGTCTATGTCATAGCCTAAGCTTATGTCTTCGTAAAAAAGCTGAAAATTACGTGAACTTGTTATGCAAAAATAATCCAAACAAAAATAAAAAATGCTAAAGTCGACTTACACTACTAGCCGACCCCCAAATTAGATTAGCGTTGATGGGTTCATAAAAATGTTTTCCTGTGTAAGGCCTAACAAAAATGTGTGGTTCCGATTACGCTCCATTTTAAAATAGGTAGGGTAGGTAGATTTTTTTATCATATTATATATATATTATATGTGTATATCATATGTGAGTGTCTAGTTCGGGTAGTTATATTTCCCATTGTTTTCCAAATGGTCTTTGTGTAATTCGTTTCTTCCTATCAGATAGATGTACAGCCATTACAGATTGGAAGAACAGTACAGTTTTATATTGCCTTGTTAAATTGATGTCAGTTTCCGCATCCACTATTTCTTGAGAGACTTACGAATACGTAAAGACAAAATTAGGGTCGGCAGTGAAAAACTTGGTGGGATCGGGTAACCGGAACCAAAGAATTTTTTTTCTTTGGCCTAAGTCTAACTTGTCACGGGCATGTGTATGGGATTTACAGAAGTTAGGTGTTCTTTCTACACTCCGGTTTCAATTTCACCGTGTTGCTTCCACAGGTCAAGCCGCCAAAATCAACACGAGAAACGGCTGAGAAGGCACTCAACGATGTTGCTAGATTAAAAGAAATGGACAACCCTATTCAGATGACTCAAATAATGATGAGCACGGCTAACTTACTGGGTGAAGTAAGTACTTTTGTAAAGAATAGCTGTATTTCAAGATCCTGTTCTTTTCATTATCATTATTGAGATTCATTTCTCCACAAGAAAAGTTAATTTTCAACCATCCAACCAAGGTATTGACTTTGAGTTATTTAGAAAAGAATTAGTCTAGTTCCTGTTAGCAATGTTAGAGTTTAATCTACCCAGACGATAAAATGTAGCAATGTTAGAGTTTAATCTACCCAGACGATAAAATGTAGCAATGTTAGAGTTTAATCTACCCAGACGATAAAATGTAGCAATGTTAGAGTTTAATCAAAACATACGATAAAATGTAGCAATATTAGAGTTTAATCAAACCATACGATACAATGTAACAATGTTAGAGTTTAATCAAACCATACGATACAATGTAACAATGTTAGAGTTTAATCAAACCATACGATACAATGTAGCAATGTTAGAGTTTAATCAAACCATACGATACAATGTAGCAATGTTAGAATTTAATCAAACCATACGATTCAATGTAGCAATGTTAGAGTTTAATCAAACCATACTATAAAATGTAGCAATGTTAGAGTTTAATCAAACCATACTATAAAATGTAACAATGTTAGAGTTTAATCAAACCATACCACTTTCTGTTTCTGAGATTAACTGGTTTCTGTTGTAAACTTATTTTGTGTTTCTGTCACCATTTGGCTTTCAATTACTTTATCTCTAAACCTATTGTATTCTTGTAGGAGTCCGGGTCGAGTGCCACTGAAAGTTCGAGCTTGAATGTAAGATTATTTATTTATTTATTTATTTATTCATTCATTTATTTATTATTAATTTTTATTTGTTTATTTATTTATTATTATTCATTTATTTATTTATTTATTTATTTATTTATTAGAATGATGTACTTGTGTATAAATGTTTCCGTTTTAATAAAACGCATAATCCTGATATCACAATTGCATGTTTAAATTATATAAATAATTATATATATATATCTGCAAAGATATGTTAGAGTCCTGTCTAGGATCAGAATTGGTATTTTGTTGTGATGGTCTACCTCCTATCCAGGGGGTACTCACTTTGGAAAATGGTGGGGTGACGAGTGGCGAACAAGAGATCTACCCCCTTTTCAGACATGAATAACAAACACCTATTTCAGTCGGACTAGGAGGCCCCAAAAAGTATAACCTTTCGGTGCCACACACAAGGGGAGTACGCTGAGGTCCTACTTTCACAGAATTTGTGTTCAAAGCTCTACGTTCAACGTATGCATGTACAGATAAGTAGGAAAGTTTTGGCAGTAAGGGGTCGGGTATAGTTAACTGACTGAGGGAGGTGTCTTTTTTATGGAAGGGGTGTCATGTACACATAAGTCAGCCTTGACTAATTTCTATCTTTTTCTCAGCTTGCAAGTGAACTAGTTCGGACCTTCAACTACACCACATCCGTATTGACAACTAGTGAGGCTGTTTTGCAGACAACAGCAGCACTTCGAGCTGCTGCTGACATATCAACAAATCTTCCAACGTCCGACAAGGTGAGTACTTTCGTTTTTATCGCCGCGCATACGTTGAATTATTGATAGTGAATTTCTTTGTCCGGAGACTTAGCTATCTGGATTAAAAATATCGTTCCAGCATGTTGAGTCAGATAACTAAGTCTCAAGGCTATGAATTGATTTGTTCATCGACATTAATAGAGGATCGAACCCGACGAACCGAAGAAAAAGTTCGGCAAGCCTATCAATCAATCAATCAATCAATCAATCAATCAATCAATCAATCAATCAATCAATCGATCGATCGATCGATCAATCAAAAGAATTTGTATAGCGCCAAAATCTGATACGACGTAATGTTCTATGACGCTGAACAGTAACACTAGTACTATTGTAAGAATGCTCTTGCGAATGAATGTTTCTTGATATCCTTCTTGAATTTATCGATAGTGTGATGAACGAAGTTCAAGTGGTACTCGTAAGAGCGGCGCTGCTCGCGAGAACCGAGTTGTCGGTTTACTATTAATCAAGTCAGCAACAGTGTTATATTGAGAGCTTTTTAGTAGTATTTCGTATTGAACCCTAAAATAAATAGGGTAAATAGCAGCAAAAAAGAGAACTGGTTTTTTTTATTTATTTTTTTTTTTTTGCAGAAGCGCGCAAATTATTGACACAATATCACCGTTTATCATTTCATTTCACCAGGTTAGATTGATAAGTATGTCAATGACAATTACATCACATTTCAACTTTTCATTCTTTCAGATAGTGTATACCACTTCTATGAAGAACACAGTTGATAATCTAGCAAGGATGATACCGACTCTGAATGTTCCACAGGAGAAAGTTAAAGAAGCTCTACAAGGTTGGTATAAAAACATTAAGACGGAGGTCATTTTGCGGTAGCGTGTGGGGGTAAGAAATGATCTATGAGCGTGTTTGTCTAACACACACACACACACACACACACACTATATATATATATATATATATATATATATATATATATATATATATATATATATATATATATATATATATATATATATATTGTCATAGACTTGATAAAATGAACAAGCTTCGCTCGTCCCTATAACCCTGTAAGGCAGTCTGTATACTGCCTATACATGGCAATGAAGAACATGGGCCTGCCCTAAAGCGAAGGAGTACTTCCGAATCGGCTAAAAGGACTAAAACAGGATTCTCACCTACGTCAACCGATTACATGTAACTGTTTCCCTACCTACAAGTGTATGACCAAAATTCTCGGTCAGATCAATTCAAGGGGGCTATAGATTTTACTACATGCCGGAGCTCAGTCAGTGGCGTACCGTTACTTCGCCATCCATGCGCTCCCTCGTCGAATGTTCTAGAGACTCTCAGATTGCTTAGCGGCATCCGAGTAAACAACTACGTCATTACAAATGACGTCGCACTGAAATTTACAACAATATATATATATATATATATATATATATATATATATATATATATATATATATATATATATATATATATATATATGTATATATGTATATATATATATATCGTTTGTTTGTGTATCCTGTGAAGGTATATGCCAAGAACAGTTCAGAGCATTCTCTTTCGTACGATGAAAGCATTCCGTTCCGTTCTCCTTTGAGAATATATCCGTCGGCTTTGTGTTCAGTACACACGTGATAATTAAATTTTTATGTGATTATAATACATGATGATACAGAAAGTGCAACAACTGTTCATCTTTATCGGAGCGTGCTAAAAGGAGACCGAGAACAACTTTCCAGCGTAATTACTAATTATATTTCCTTTCTCCGCCATTGTTCTGATCATAAAGCGCCCCCATCCCTTCAGCAACATCATGGCACCTGACCCAGTACACAAAAGATAAAAAAATAATATCAAGTTAATTCTCCTAAAATGGTAAATTTTCTGTGCGTGTGAAACACGAACAATTCGAAATAAAACCTATTAGTAAGTAATTATCTACTAATAAGGATGAAAAGGGACCGGTATACGTTTGATGATATTTTAATCTTGTTATTCTAATATCTTAGGACTGATAGTTCAATGTAGGATAAAACTACTTGATTCTTTTATTTTTATTTTTTGGGGTGGGGGTGGGGTGAACTTGAACCAGTTTAAATTCTCATCCTTTACTTTTAAATGAAATATATTTTGAACCCCTAAATTCGAATATTTCTAAAAACTGTCAAATTGTGTGAGAATTATGGCAAATGCATGCATCAAAGTGTCAATATTATAAAAGAGCATTTTTTTCTGTCGCCACGTTTGGCTTTATATATTCATAGTGCGACATACTACTACATACTGATTTGAAGTCTGAAACAACTATGTATATTGGCCATTTATGAAGGGGAGGTGAGGTGGAGAGTCTGAGGCCTTACTGAAATAATGTTTAGGGGCTTTTTTATCCTACATTAAACTAGATATTGATCTCGCCCCTTATTTGTATTGGATAGATCTACTCAGTAGTCATTTCTTCAGATTTGCCCGGTGTATACCTTGGCCAAAGCCTTGTCGAAAGGTGTCGTATCTCATCTCAAAGCACGGTCTTTGATAAACAAGGAAACAAAAGTGCACAACTGTCACGTAATCTTTGAGTACCAAGTTCTCTTCACAAAATAACAATCCAATTCATTCATTCATTCATTCATTCATTCATTCATTCATTCATTAGAGGAAAAAATTGTATCAAATCAAAGAAAAACACAAGCATGTAAGGTACGCCGTGACAGAGAGCCCTCACACATCGGTCAACCCCCTCCCAGAGGAGGTCGGTGAGGGCGGAGCGACACGACGTATCTCACCAGACACCAGACCGGCAACTACAAAGAGATAGTACTGGTCTCTGAACCTTCTTGTAAAAATGTTCCGAAGAAGAAAACAAATCCCTGTACAGTTGCGCTACCAGCGATGGCTTCCTAAATTTACAAGAACTTTCTTTTCGCTTCTACTTTAATTTCCTTTCACTGTAGATCTCTTTAAATCGTCAAGTCACGTCCTTGCAACAACAAACCCAAACGCCGGAAATGCAAAGGGATCTGAGTTTGATACCAGTGATAAAGCTGCAGTGAATCAGGTATTCAACAACATTTACAAATTTAAGTATCTGTTTTCGGGGACTAGTAAGGAGTATATATATTTTACTCGAATCAATACATTATTATACAACTGTATGGCTATATTACTAAGATATTTTGGAAGACACACACATTTGTTTAGCTATTGACTGCCCCATAATTAAATGTATGGTAGGTAAATGAAGTCTGCAAAATACGAGGTAAACGACTGCTCCTGAGATTTAAATGCTCAAAAAAGTCTCCAGAGAGAGAGAGAGAGAGAGAGAGAGAGAGAGAGAGAGAGAGAGAGAGAGAGAGAGAGAGAGAGAGAGACAGACAGACAGACAGACAGACAGACAGACAGACAGACAGACAGACAGACAGACAGACAGACAGACAGACAGACAGACAGACAGACAGACAGACAGACAGACAGACAGACAGACAGACAGACAGACAGACAGACAGACGGCAGTGCATTGTATGCTTCCCAGGAAGTTGAGGAAGTATAAAGGGCAGTTGTGCCGATATAGATCCATGCCAGGGGTAATAATTGTAAAGCGCTTAGAACACAGTATGGGACAACGCTGTAATAACCAACATTATCATTAGAGTAGGTTTTGTTGTGACGACTTTTATTGATCTGTATACAGGTTGAATTGGTTACCAAGGATATCATAGACGTTATTGATGTATCAACCGGGGCCGTTCTACTACAGAGTGTTCCAGACCAAAACAAGATTGAACTGTCATCTGATACATATAACTTTGAATGTGGACGCTTTGAAGCCGAAGACTTGTCGCATAAGAAGCTGGATATGAACGTTGGCTCGTTTAAACTTACATCTTCTGAGGCACTATTCAAAGGTGTTGAACACGATAACGTAGGGATGAGGGTAAGTTTTCAAGTCATCAGTTTCTCTTCTTCTTTTTTTTTAAATGATGCGAATTAAGTCGTCTCAGTTTGTGATGCTATAATGCTTGGGGTGGGGGTGGGGTGGCGCTGTCTACCCTATATAAATTTTAATAGTAGTCATAAACGTCATGTATTATTTTGAGGAATAGATTCAAATTCTGACGAATTTAAAAGGTGTTTCTCAGAGTCCGTTTTCAATTACAGTAGACCCTCGCTAACTCGCGGGTGTCCGGGTCCATCAAGAAACCCGCGACTTAGCGAGGGCCGCGACTTAGCGAGGTGCTCATTATATATTCATAACCACACATCAATCGCGGCTAGACTTTCTTTTTTGTTTTTTGCACGGTCGACAAACTAACACTACAGTACAACTTACAAACTCACGCCTGGCGGCCATGGTAGGGGTTGGGGATGGGGTTGAGTTGAGAAATCGCAAGGTTCGGCAACACGTGGCGTGATGCATGATGTCGGTAGATAAACATAGAGACGCAAGTGATGAACGCATTCAATTATTCGTAGCCCGAAATTTCGTTATATAAATGACGTTTTTCCTCAAAATTTTGAAGAAACAAAACGTTTTATGTGACTTCTAAATCAATCAAATCAAACGATATATTAATGCGAGACAAGCTTTAGTTATTAATTTGTTTTTGTGGACAATGTTGGAATTCGACTGACGAATCCTGCGACTCGAATCTAACACGTTCACCAGCCAGACGAAAATGGTCGACATGTTTGTTGACTAGCCGAGAAGTGCATGTATCACAAATTAATGTTAGATACCGCCGACCAGTAGCTAAAACCAACCGTAATGATATCGCCATTGGTCTGATATGTAACTTTATTTTCAACAGCAATCAGAGTTGTTTTCGGCGTTTTTTATGCTTGTGGAATTAATTTAGGGTCATACGAAAATTTTTGTTCTGTTTTGTGATTTTATCTGCGTGAACTGCCATTTTAAATTTCTCCAAGTGAGAATCTGACTCTCAAAAACACAGATATATATGTTTGTGGAGTCATGATGGGCGAATAATTAGAGTGGCTGGCTTTTAATCTGCAGATTGCAGGTTCGAGACCCCGTCGCTGCCATTTGTTTCTGAATGGCTTGGGCAAGGTTTGAACCACGATTGTGCCTCAGATAACCCAGCTGTATAATTGGGTACCTGGTATAGATTTAGGTCTTAGCTAAGGATAACGATAACTCGACCCTCACGAAAAGAGGCATTATACCTATGAGGCTATCGAGTCTAAATATGGCTTCTTATTAATATTACTGTGTTCCTTTTCACAGGTAGTGGAGTACGCCGGGAATCCGTTTGTCTGGGACGATTCCTTCACAACCGTCAACTCACCCGTTTTGTCTCTAGATTTTTATGATTCTAACTTAGTGGAAGTTGCTATCGAAAGCTTATCTGAACCAGTAACGGTGACTCTGGAACAACCAACAGATCTAACTAATAAGACAATATTCCAGACAAATGAAAACGGCACCTCGTATCATGAATTCAATATCACTGACGGCAACAACTCATTTGTGATGTTGATAGAATCCAATATTAACAACGTTACTGTAGACATTTCATTCGCACAGGGTGGGGGTTTGTTGAATGAAACGTTCGTCGATCCAAGAGACACCATTATAGCATTCAGGGCAGATCTGACCGACGCTGTGAGATTTAGTCTAGATTCGAGTGATGAAGATCAGACGAAGGCTGTGGCGGTTGTTACTTCGACCACAGAGGGCGGTTTATTGAATGAAAAGTTAGACAGTCCAACACCCATACCGTCTGCAAAGATTTTCATTCTACACAACACGTTCAATTTTTCTGGGCTGTGTTACATAATGATGCAGATACAGAATATATGTAAGTCAATATTAAGTTATAGTACTATAATATAGAATAATTTATTAGGGCCCAAAAGCTAAATACATATACATATATTACAAATTCGACCGTATTCTTGGTGAACTGGACAAGCTCAGACCAACATTTAGTACATTTCAATGGCCCTGAACAAAAGAGGGACATAACTCCTGTATTCCATGTACAGTTTAGGAGTTACATCCATGCATCTTGTTCTAGCTATGGAGTTATCCTTTTGAGATTAGACTTATCTAAAGGATCGTCCCTGCAAAAGTAAGAGCATATGGGTTGTCTTCATCACAAGATTAGCTCCACGTTAAACATATAGGAAATCCCAGTAAATTGAAGAGGGGTCAACTCACAGAGTTTTGTAAAGTAGAATTCGATATGATGTTGAAGTTATATGTTAATTTGAACGTACGTTAGAATTGTCTCAGCAAAATTATCCCTATATTCTAGACAAGTATATATCCCTACATTTGGGCATCCATTTCCCGGAAATAAAAAGATCAGCTGATTCCATAATTACAGTTAAAACATCTTGCATGACGTCATGATTGGAGGATGAAAGGTTCTGATTGGTCCTGATACTGAAGATTCCTGTAATGTGCATCTATACAACCGTCGATCGTCTATATAATATGAAACCATCACTTACATAATTAATCTGACAATTTTCTCTCATTCTCCATCCCTCCCTCCCTCCCTCCTACCCTCTGTCTGTCTGTCTGTCTCTCCCTGTGTCTCTGTCTTTGTCACTCCCTTCTCTTTTATTCTCTTTCTTTCTTTACGCTTTCAGCAAATGAAACTTTGATATCCGTGTTTAATTATTCTCTGGAGATATCCGAGTTATCTTGCCGATATTGGGACACGGAGAATGAAACTTGGGAAACGTCCGGTTGTCAGGTAAAACATTAACAAAAATGCGTAATTTAACACACATATGTCACGTTTCCCATTTATCTACGCATTTGATAGTAGACTAAGTCCGGCAACAACTTTATCACTGATATGTAGATAAGGGTTTTGTTCATTGTTATTCAATCATTTGATTGATTGATTGATTGATTGATTGATTGATTGATTGATTGATTGATTGATTGATTGATTGATTGATTGATTGATTGATTGATTGATTGATTGATTGATTGATTGATTGATTGATTGATTGATTTTTGATTGATTAACTGACTGACTGACTGACTGACTGACTGATTGATTGATTGATTGATTGATTGATTGATTTTATTGATTTATTGTCTGACATTGCGCTATTTTTGAAAATCCATTTCTGTTTTATTATCTACCGCTCTGACTCGATTAGATTGGTAGGACTTATGAATTGATTGAAAGATTTATCAATAGATTTAAACACGTGGTTTTATTGGAATGTCTAATTTATAGAAATACTAACACGTATTTTTGTCCATCTTAGTCAATCTCAAAGTGAGATGTGACTATTTGATGCAAGATACATTTGATTGCGACTTAACGTTTAACGTGTGTTCCCATCTTTATATATAGAACGTTTACCATGATTTCCCTTCCCAGGCTGAACCCGAGAGCACACTGACAAAGACCGTGTGTTCGTGTACTCACCTGACAAATTTTGGTGCTGGAAACTTCTATACTCCAGTGAACAAGATAGATTTTGATACAGTCTTCGAAAAGTTTCTATCTTTGAATGAAAATCCCGTCGTATTCTCTGTGGTCATTTGCATCTTTGTGTTATATCTGTTACTGCTATGGTTTCTTCGAAAACAGGACAAGAAAGACCAACTGCGGGTAAGCAACACATTTATTGTTTTTGGGTGCGGACCCCAAAAATCAACTTGATTTGAATTATCGTGTATACAGCTACAAAAAAATGTGTTTATTCTTAGGTGATGCAATACTATTCAGGTTGTACTATATTACGAATAAGTTATTGTACCTAATAACAACAACATTTTCAAAAACATACTCCAGTTGGAGGTAATACAGCTTTAGTTAGCACATTTTTCTCTCTCTTCTATTTCAGTGGAGTCTCCTACCCTTAATTGACAACAATCCTGAAGATAACTACCACTATGAAATGATAGTCAACACAGGGATGAGATCCGGTGCTTCAACTCGCTCCAACATAAGTTTCAAACTCACCGGTGAACACTCCGATACCGGTATCAGAGTCCTAAAGGATAACTATGGAAAGGTGTGTATAGATGTTTGTTTGCATAGGTGTTACTTAAAGGCCCGCGATTCAATCCCAGGTTGCCGCATGTGTGTTATCTTATTCTTATCAGTGGAGCCACAAGGATTGCATAGGGTCATTCTTTTGTTGTGAACTAACTCTAAGACCTTCTTAGCTCTGCCAGACACTCGTTTTTTCACACTTAAATTGTAATCTAGGTGTGAACCTGGGATTGAAACCCTACCCTTTAAAATAAACGTGCTTGAAGCGCGCTAAACATGGAATAATTCACGGGAAAATCAATGGTACTGCATCATAGTTTAAATAGTCTCAACGTTATTGCCTTTTGATGGATGGTAGAGTCACTTTTGTCATAATTACAGTGAGGCTGTTTTCTTACAGTACAGAAATTGGAAATCATTTCATCACCGGAATATCGAGATAGTTCACGTTATTTGGTATGAAAAATAAAATGATACGTTTCACTTTTGACAAAATTGTAGTGGATTTGTTTTTCTTTCAGAAATTCGCAACTGGCAGTGTGAACAGATATTTGTTGAGTGTTTCCCGAAGCTTAGAAGCGCCAACTCACCTTCGGATATGGCACGATTCGTCTGGCATAGGGGACTACGCCTCGTGGTACCTGCAACACGTCACTATCAGAGACCTGCAAACCGGGAAACGGTAAGTGTAGTTGGTATATGGATGACGTAAGACAGTTACTTCATGAAAGTTGTCGCTACTGTATTATTGTTAGTAATGAAACGTTAAAAATACAGCGGTGTTTTTTTTTTAGTTCGAGTGTTCGACATAATATACCCTTCTCATAGGTTTACAATCTAGACCACACCAAAAGATGTGTTAAGAATAGCGAGTTTTGAATTTGAGCAACGGGTGGTTAGATAGTATTCCCAAATATTTTTTTCCTCATTCAGCCAAGCAAAATACTCGATCGTGTCCTAAGCGACTCATAGTGACAAACACCTTAGGATCACGAGTATTTTCTGGCTTATCGAATAACATAAAGTATACCCCCTCAAGCATAATTTATAAAAAAACAATCGGGGAAGATAATGGTGATTGGGAAAATATATCGACCACCACAGAACCAGTGACGTAGACACGGGTTGTCGAGATCTCAGACTACTATGATTATAGTGATCTTAGTCATATAGTGGTGAGTTGTGACGTAGAACAACCAGCAGGGTATATAAAATCCATATTTTCTGTTCTAAGACAAAACCTTGACTTCATCGTGGCATAAATTGTATTTATACCATATGAGAGCCAAGTTGAACGCGTTCGAACAAAATATATGAGATTTATACCCCTGGTTGTTCATGTCACGTCAAAACACCTTCCACGTTATTCGTTCTGCGCCGCTAGAAATAAAAGTCAAATCGTTAAAAGTCGCAATTAGTCTTCCGAATTTTAATATAAATTATACTGAGTACATGTACAGGTGTAATTATATGATTAACTTAAAATCTGAAATAGAAGTAAGTAAGCGTAACATACAATGTGATTTAAAGGTTTGTCACTTCTCCTCGTCGACATTAAAGTGACAATGTCATAGGACACTCGTATTTTCAGCGATTAAAGTAAGAAAAAATGTCATGGAACATTAAATATCTAAGTATTGGTTGACTTGCTTGGATTGCCTTTACATGCATTGTTGACACCGATGGTCCACCAAGGAAGGTTGCGTCGTTTGATGTGGTCCTCATTTGGGTAATACGGCCCATGTACGGTTACTGTTCACCAACTCTGTTTGATACAACCACGAAGAAAAATATAAGAAACTGCAACATCGCAATTTCTTGCTACATTTAAAAAAAAACTATTTATAAACATACTACAAATAGACACAGACAAGCGGGCGCCAATGCTTTGATGTGTCTTGGGGCACCTTTTTTCATTTCATTTAGAGAAAATGTCACACAAAAAAACTGCATTTATTCAATCTTGATAGCATGTACAGTTTCTTATTGGTTTCTGCTCGTATCAAACAGCGAGTAAACGGTAACTCGAAACGGCTGTATATTGCAGGGTTCTTTCGAAGAGTAAATACACCGTGTAGAACTCAGTAATCTAAAATTTGTTAAGAAGGCGTATTTATAAATTATCATTGTAAAACAATGCGTTCTTTTTTAATAGGTATTATTTCATATGCGAGAACTGGCTGTCACTCACCGAAGGTGATTGTAAAATAGCGAGATCCCTAGGAGTGTCTGTCACCGAAGCTGCCGTTAAATTCAAGACACTGTTCGGAAGGAAAAGCCTTGAGGGGCTGACAGATGAACACATTTGGTTCTCAATGTTTCAACGCCCTACGAAGAGTACGTTCACACGTGTACAACGTTTGACTTGCAGTTTGTCAATTCTCTTCTCATATCTACTTGTCAATGCCATGTTTTACCGATCATCAGAGGGGGAAATCGATCGAGGATCGTTTGCCATTGGTCCCATTACGATATCTCTTAGACAGATCTATATCGGCGTGATGAGTGCGTTTTTTCTTCTACCGTTTTCCTTGCTTATAGTTGCAATATTTCGGCACTCTAAGCAAAGAAACAAAGTGACTGGCACACGGAAAGACTCGCCCTCAGAGCAGAACAAGGTAGAAGGGAAGTCGGACAGCGCAGCACCTGTAGATGAGAGTAATACGATGAAGCAAAAACAGAAATGCGGTTTGCCGTGGTGGTTCGTCTATGTTGGTTGGGTGTATGCTATTCTGAGCACACTAGCCTGTGCCTTCTTCGTTATCCTATACAGTCTACAATGGGGATCATCCAAGTCACAGGCATGGTTGGTATCGTGCGTTACATCACTGCTGCAATCAATATTCCTAATTGAACCTGGAAAGGTAAAAATTCCATATGTAGCCCTCTTTGATAAAGGTCCACATAGTATGGATTCGATAGCGTGCCTTTCAAAACTGATTAAACTAGAACTCGTGTTTGTTTGTTTGTTTGTTTGTTTGTTTGTTTGCTTGTTTCTTTGCTTGCTTCCTTTTTTGACTTATGTTTTGTGTGTGGTTGTGTTTGTATTTGTGTTGTTTACCTCTGTATCTAAGGTATAGTATATAATTAGTTTATTGGCCTACTGTCACTTCTTGTTATTTCACTTTGACCGTCATATACAGAAAGTGTCATAAAATCTCGCGTTTGCCAAATTTTCCACAGTAACACTTTCATTTAGATTATGAGCCCAACATTGCATCGTTTTGGGCCATTTAAAGTGGTTTGGCACTGAGTGAATTATAAAATCTTGTATAAACACAACATCTTATTTTATATGTTGCTAGGGCTACTCAAAGATGCAGATTTAAGTCTAGAAAGTTCAAGACTGAATAATACTGCAGAAAGGCAACTTTCAATTAACTGTGATTGACACAAACTTACAAAATATCGTTGTTCAATGTGGTAGATTAAACCAGCGGGTGACAGTGGCATGGGTGAAAACTCTGAGGTGATAGTGTTTCCTTGGTTGTGCGGATACACCCACTTTAATTGTACTCAAGATAATGTAAATCCCGGCAAGTTAGCAATAAGGTTGACGTGTCATGAAATGTTGCATCGGGAGGTCACATACTAACAGCTTTAACTCTCTCCTTTAATTGTCAATATAACTATAAACTCTGTCAACACAGTTCATTTAAATTAAATGTTTGCTTTCTTGAATGAATTCAGAAAATTGACTCCTTGGCTGCGCCTAAAACTTGCTATCGGAGACACCACCACGCATGCTGTAAGTGTAATTATATCAACGCCCTGTAATGACGTATATGTACACACATTACACGTTACATTTAAAAATTGATTGTGATCTCTATCACTGCAAAACTTACATTTACAGATTATTCTGCTATCAATGGTGTTCGCATTTGTTGGTTTGGTGAAAAAGAAGACGTTGCAGAGTCTTGATATTATTGATGATGATCCACCGTCAGAACAAAAGGATAAAAAAACAGAACCAGAACCGCCTAAAACACAAGGACCAGGTACGACAAAAATATGTATGCCCAGTTACTAGGGGAACACCACTCCAGTAAATAAATTTAAAGACATTCTCATGAACTATGGGTTCTGGAGAATTATGTATCGTTGTTTTACATCACCTACATTCCATGCGATTTCAGAGAAACTTCAAGTTGAAGTTATCCCCATTTGGGGATCTTTGCTGTGGGCCATAATGCCTCATGAGAGTCAGCAGAAATGTTTACGCAATGGTTGACCAATGAATGTCCATGACCCTCGCCTTTGTTTCATTGTGCTCATTTGGTTTGGGTACCTATGTAGCAGAGTATCAAAATACTATGTTCCCTTTAACAGGTGACCCCACGGGGGCCGATACTTCAGTTGTCGTAGAGGGCGAGTTGGACGAGGCCCAGGTCGAAGTCAGTCGACTCAGACTGGTCAAGGAAAGCAAGATGTGCTCTATACTGAATGGCGTAGGAGTGTATACGTTATTTATCATTGCAATAATGGTTCTAAGTAGTAATGTGACGGAGCCACATTCACACTACCTGGTAAAAGCTGTGAAAGACAGTTTCAATATGAAATCGATTCCCCACAAGGTAAGGTCTGTCTGCTTCCTTTGTTTTTTAATGAGCTTTTATAAATTTATACCAAAAAAAACTTGGCACAAAATGCAGGTTCATAGCAGAAAGTTCTAAACAGATGTGTATTTTTTTCTCTGTTTTATTGGTATTCAATAATTAGTTATTGGGTTCTTTTGACTGTATTTCCACGAATGCATTAATAAATAAATTCTCGTACACTGTTCTATTTTTCAACGAGAAGAATGAAGATGTCTTGAAATGGTTCCAAGATGCACTGGTTCCCACGTTGTACACCATGCGATTGTATAACGGCAAGTTGGCCAATCTGTCAACGATATTCGGCGATGGCTTGAATTACCGTATTGGCAGTCCAAGATTACGTCAACAGCGATATCGTAAAAGTATGTACACTTTACACAGTCATTTTTCTAGTGTCATGTACGTTCCTATTGATGAGATATTGGAAAAACTCATAGTTGTCGCCACAATTTGGTGTGGTGGTGGTGGTGGCGGTGGCGGCAGCGGTGGTGGTGTTTTTTTATGCAGCTGTTTACGTTTCCATGGTTTCTGTGTTTTAAATCTAAAACTCCAAACACAAGCTTTCATATATTATTAATATACAAATATTTTACCGTTTGCAGGTGAATGCCTAACAACCGTTGAAAGGGGTTCCGCCAAAGAGATTGCCTGTAAAACTGATACAGACGGCAGTTATTACAGTGACCAACCAAAGCCTGTACCTGTAGTAGAGATAGGGTATGAAACAGATAGAAATGGTGGTGTTCGCCGGCGTTCTGTACCCGTGTCTATAACTCCCAACACTTCAGACTATTGGAATGAGCATCTTGTAGAACACGAATACACTATCCGCGGTGTACATGACAGTTACAACAGTCGTGGTCTTGTAGCCAATTTAGGGAGAAGCAGAGAATCGGCCATACGTGTTACTGATAAGTTACTGAATACTGAATGGATTGATAGGTTTACACAAGTAATGATGTTTGAGATGACACTGTATAATCCTGCGTACAGTATGTTCAGCAGTGTTGTTATCATCTTTGAATTTCCTCTACAAGGTGGCATAGACACGACGATAAACATCCAGGTTTTGAGACTGCTTCAGAATATGACTTTTGATCAAATCGATTTCCTTCTCTTCATCTGCTGGGGCGTACTCCTCATTGTTACCATCGTAAAGGCGGTGTCTGTCGTCAAGGCCATCGTTCGACAGAAAGTCACGTATTTGAAGGATTTCTGGAATTGGTTAGAGTTTGGTATAGTTGTATGTTCTATCATTACCTTCATTATGGCCATCACGTGCGAAGTGATCTCAAGCCAAGACTTGTTACAATACTCGGCAGGTAAATTGGTTTATTTTTTTAAAAAGTAAATCACATAGCATTTCTCGGTGAGCTATTACAACTCAATGAATAATTTAATTACAGGCTGTTTCTCAGTGAACTGTAGCAAGTCCATGATGATCCAATCACAGACTTCGTTTCTTAGTGAACTGCTCTAATCTCACGAATAACCCAATCATAGACCTCTTTTCTGAGTGAAGTGTTACATCTCAATGAATGATCCAATCATATTCTTCATTTCTCAGACATGTTACAACTCCATGGATGATCCAATCAAAGTTTTCGTTTCTCGATGAACTCTTCAAACCCTATAAATGAACCAGTCCGTATTACTTTGAACATTTTGAAATGTTTTTCACTGTACAGACAGCGTCACTTTTACAACGGGATTTATGCATTGCCACGTAATTTTGACGTCATCGCGGCTAAATGCACGTAATTATGACGTCATTCGCCGCTAATCCATTTGGGCATAGAGACCTTACACGAAAGGGTCGTGTGGGGTCTATGATTTGGATTTTGATGTCAGAATTTTACCAATCAGTTCTTGAAGCATGTTTTAAATATCCCAAACCCAACAAATCGACCTTCCTAACCTAACTTTAGAGAAATATATTGAAAAATTATTAACTATTATCTCTGCAAATGAAATTCCTATGAAATTCTATGCAAGTTTTATTTTGATTATATTCCAGAAAAACACATCCAGATACGTCACATAACAGAGCTGTACAAGATATATAGCACAGCATTGTCACTCGTCGTCTTCATGTCCATCTTACGATATATTCAGCTATTAAGATTCAACAAACGACTACTCCTGCTGTCCACAACCTTGAAGTTCGCCTGGCTCAACATGAAGGGATTCTTCTGGGTCTATCTCATAGTGACGCTAGCCTTCGCTCACATGGGCAATATAGCAATGGGAAAAATCATCGAAGCATTTAGCACCATGGAGTCTTCGCTAAGCTACTTGTTAACAATTTCCGTTGGAAGCAGTCGTTACTTTGATGCCATTACTGTGTTAATGCCTAGATTTGGAGAAATGTTTCTCATGGTTTACACGTTCTTTATGATAACTGTGATTCTCAATATATTCATAGCTATTATCACAGAGGCTTATGAATCTGCGAAGGATTACTTGGAGCAGCAACAAAATCAATTTGAGATGGTCGAGTATATGAAACAACGTTTTAAAGATACAGCGTATATGCAGTTTGGTGTTGACCTAGCGGTATTGTCAACTAAAGGTTAGTACACGTATTTAGGTTTTTTAAACTTACATTGGTCTGTACATGTGAGAGAGAGAGAGAGAGAGAGAGAGAGAGAGAGAGAGAGAGAGAGAGAGAGAGAGAGAGACAGACAGACAGACAGACAGACAGACAGACAGACAGACAGACAGACAGACAGACAGACAGACAGACAGACAGACAGACAGACTATGGTAATGATGGTGGTGGTGGTGGTGGTGGTGGTGGTGGTGATGATGATGATGATGATGATGATGATGATGACGACGACGACGACGACGACGACGACGACGACAACAACAACAACGGTGACGGTAGAGGTAATTGTTTTCATGGTTATTACATTATGTTATTGTTCTTGCTACTGCTGAAACCATAACAATGAACACTTTTAAAGCACATTTTTCTCTTTTGCGATACAGAAGAAAATTGTGATGAAGAACCACAACCTGGCCAACAGGGGGAGGAAGACATTTACGACAAACTGACGAAATCAGTTGCAAGATTGACACTGAGAGTGCATAAGCACTACCAAGAACTAGGTAAGTGTCTTCATCTGCAGCCCGCTTCAAGTTATCTTTCACCGACTCTGTTTGATAGAACCTCGCAAAAACCAAGAAACTGCAACATTGTAATTTCACGAACACACACATGCACCCCTTTCATACACGTTCGCACTCTCATGCACTCACTTTCTTCCTCTTCTATATCTTGTTGTTCCTCCCTGTCTGTCTCTCTGCACCTGTCCTGCCCCGTCTCTGTCTCTGTATGTCCCTCTTTCTCTAAATACAGCAGTTATAGCATCTAACCCCAAGTGAACATTAACATAATAATTGTGTGAACATTACAGATAAGGAAACCATCGAGGATATAAAACAAGAGAAAATAAAGAAGCTGAAGCGAAAATTGAAGAAAAAGCATCGCCGCAAATATAAGTACATCAGTTCAAGTTGTCCTAATCTACATTATACACCAGACAGCAGCCAACCAACACGTGACTTCGCAGAATGGGTCTAAAGAGATTGAATATCGATCTTTTGCAGTCAGCGGACAGACGACTTGATAATGAGGAAGTTCATGGAAAACACCCTCGCAAGCTAGAGGGTTTTTTTTCCGCGCTGACGCACCTCCAGGCTTGCATCGATGTGTTGAGATTACACACTGGGGAGCGCATACCATTGCCGCCGCAAAGAGGACTGTGGTTTTACGACGTGGAGTTGCACGACCTTTTTTTTATTTTACAGTGGCGACGGGTTCGTTGTCATTACTCTCTCATTGAATTAATGGCATTCTTGTCATGATGAGAGCTGGTGATATTCGGCCTTCGTGGGCTTCTTGAATTGAGGAAACGTTTTGTAGCATGAACTTGATTATGCAAAAAGCTCGTTACAACCCATCAAGGTGACGAAATCAAGAAAAGAATTTTTTTTAAATATTTTAACAAAAACATAGAAAGAACTGACATGTTTCCTCAAGGAAAATTATCTTTACTTCAAGAATGTGTATATACAGGATAACTTTGTAAATTTAATCAGTTAAAAAGTATGATAAACTTATTTAACCGTGATTATAAAGAAAAAAAAAAACGTCAGTATGTACATTTAGGCCTAAAAAATAATTGTTTGGTTCCGGTTAACCGACCCCACCTAGTTTTTCACCACCGACCCTAAACTTTTGTTTACATATTCAAGAAAAAATACTAAAATCACGAAAATTGTGAAGTCTTGCAAGAAATATTGGATGTGAAAACTGACATCAACTTAAAAAGATAATATAAAACTGTTCTTCCAACCTGTAATGGCTGTACATCAGATGAGAAGAAATCAATAACAAAGAGACCATATGGAAAAGAACAGAAAACATATCTACCTGAACTAGACACTCACGCAAGAAAAAAAAATAAATATAAAAAATGAAATAAAAATTCTACATACCCCACTTATTCTAAAATTGAGCGTAATCGGAACCACACTTTTTTTTTCTGGGCCTTACATTAAAAAACAATAAAAAGAGAGTTTAAAAAAACAAAAAAAAGTCAGTTTATGAAGTGTATATATTGTAATATATTTGTGTATCACCTTACCCCTACAACAATCTAGGGTAAACTCTCAGACCTAAGTTAAAAAAAATATTGAAAGAAATATTGGGAAAGTCTGGGTATTATTTTAGATTTCATTTGATTTCAAATCAAAATGTTGAATTTATAAATTGATCGAGAATTTAATGTGCCAAAAATTTACGGGAGACAACATTTTTGTTCTGAAGTTAATATAATTAACATACCGCCAAATGTGTTGAAAATGACGGAGTGTACATTTTTGAACAATGTTCTATATTTTGGACACACTATCCCGTTTTCAAATAAAAATTAAAGTTCCTGCACATACGAAATGTAAATAAAAAAGTGTTTGTTTACGTGTCCAGGATTATATCTTGGTGTACCTTAATTTTTTCGGAATCTCATGATATTACAAATTTAATTTGATGTGACATTTTGCAAAATGATATGATACATCTGCGTAAAATTATACTATCAGTGTTTTTGATTGTGTGTATGAGAGTGAGAGTGAGAGAGAGAAAGAAAGAAAGAATAAAAAGAGCGAGAGAGGAGGGAGGGAGGGATGGAGAGAGACTGGCTGACTGCCTGACTGACAAACGGACGGACAGACAGATAGACAGACAGACAGACAGACAGACAGACAGACAGACAGACAGACATACAACGAGACAAAACAGACATTCACCGCCTTTGAACTTCTACATTAGTTTCGGTCGATTGATTGATTGATTGATTGATTGATTGATTGATTGATTGATTGATTGATTGATTGATTGATTGATTGATTGACTGATTGATTGAGATTACATAGTGTATATGTAGTTAAGTGGTTTATTTGTAACATTCCTCTGATCAGTAATGTATAATATAATTATATTGTAAAATGATTTTTACATTCCAAAGTATTAAACATTTCATGATGGAAGTTTACTATTCGTATTTATGATCTCGGCCAGGGTAATTTTCGATTTTCTAGATTTACTGTGACAATATTTGACGAGTTTTTGTACACGTAATTTTGGTGTGTAATATGCATGATTTGACTTGCTAGTTTGTTAAAAGATAATTCTGTGTCCATGGTTGGCATGAAAAACCTTCGGCGATGATCAAACACATAGATGTATTGAACACAGATTCGTAAATTTGTATATTCGTATACTGTATATCAACTCAGAAGATCGGATGCTAAACCTTTGGGTTTATTTTATTACAACAACAACAACAACAACAACAACAACAACAACAACAACAACAACAACAGTTCAATACTTTCTCTGCATTATAAGATACCGTACGACAATCAGTGTTGGTAACAAAACAAATACAAGACTCTCCACGTATGTCACTGTATCAGAGGTTGAGCGCCACCACCGGCGGGTATTTTACAGTCTACATTTATACAGTACTCGGTTACACATGATATTACTACATTATTCAACATTTGTGCATTTGACCTAGATGTGAATTTCTTCTATCGAATTGGTTTATGAATATATGTTGGGTTTATTTATTATATGTCTTACAAATGTGTGAAATAAATTACATTAAATGCATATTATGGGATTCCTTGTCTTTGATAATTATGGTAATGGATGTAGGCGATGACTTTTATTTAGTGGTGACTTACAAGGTATGGCATGTATTATAAGCATGTAGTTTTGATTAGTAAGACGACGAGATATTAAGTTCATCGAAACTGGCCACACAATGCTAAGGTTTTATATAGGTAAACACACAGAGATAGCAACGATTGATTTCTGTGTGTGATAGTGTTTGATTGTGCAGTCTGCGTGGTCACTAAGTTGGTTGATAGCTGTTTCTTTGTTTGTTTGTTTGTTTGTTTGTTTGTTTGTTTGTTTGTTTGTTTGTTTGTTTGTAAAACCATGTGCAGTCTAACATGTGGTTATTGTAAAAATAGCAGTGTCTATATGCTACTACTATTTACATAATTAACCAAATACAGAGCAGACACATTGGAAACAATAATTATATTATAATGGACTGTTTGTGGCCACTGAACTCAGCACGACATCCAATCTAAACTGCACGCGCATAGTGAATCCGCTGTAAGGCACAGACAATGTACGTTATGTCTTCTCGGTTAGTTTCCTACCAAACCGTCATAACATTTCTAGTATATTATTTATACTAAAAGACATCAGCAAAATCTCTAAAACACTGTTCTGTTCATAGGCAGACGTTCCTTTAGATCACGACCGTCAAAGCATTGCCAGACTTTTTTCAATTCATGTCGAAGGGCGCCAAATTACTGAAGATTTGGTGCCAAACACATATATACTGCTAGAAAATATGCGTTCCGAGAACTTCCTATACGCCTCTAGGTGAACCGGACACGTATCGGATATTCTCGGAAACCAGAGCTGTTATTTCTTCCACGACACTGCCTTTTTGGTGGTGCGTCTTGGACGGTGTCGTAAAAGAAGCTGTGGTTTACGACGATGGTATCCGAGTTCTCGGAGCGTATATTTCCATGGTGCATGTACCCGATTTGTTGCTTGGAAGATTTAATTGACTGAGTACGAGTGAGTCTAAATGGGTATGTATGTCCGCATCGGATCCTGCATACAGGCCCGGGCTTCAAGATGCATGGTCATTATTCCTCCCGACCCCAACATTAATGTATATTTATATATATATTTAGTCATCCAACATATATTTCATCTTTATTTTCTAAATTTGTGGTTTTCTTCCGTCCATACATTCATTTCTTCTTTGTTTTCCATCCGTTTGTTCACGGTGCCCACTGGTTCTACAGAAAGAGCTATCGAAACGTGTATCCCTGGTGTATGTACAACCATGTACAACCCTCCACTGCACTGTCTATGGTACAACAAGCATAAAAACAAGAGAATTTACATCATTTACCACAATAGCGCACTTTATTAATCGCTGGAAAGGGAAGCAGAAAACAAACTAACGGTGTACGCTGCTGAAGTTTTACGCAAATTTCGCACAGTAATTCCCTATTTTCATAGCCTTAGCCTCAAAACGGGAGAATGTTGGAGACGATAGACATCCTTTGGGCGGTGCTATGTTTCTTCTGGATCGTGTACTCATGGGAAACGTACTTAGCGTACAGACAGGTATAGTCTCACATATTGACATACGGTATTTTTGTTGACGAAGCATGTGGCTCAACAACACAATAGAGATTGATACGAAAAGTCAAGCAGGGGCGGATGGGCACGAGCTTACCCGACAGTAGCACTGCAGTCTGTTATGACAGCTACATGGTCTGACAGATATTGAGTGTTGTAATTGGCACAATGAAATGTTTGTAGATAAAATCCCTTTAGCTAGTTAGTCTGAAGAGCCATTGTTTACGGTACGCGACTGGATGTCATGTCCGGTCTTTTACCCTAGACATTCCCGGGTACAGACACTTGACGCGGACAACGCACGATATATTATATGAGAAATAAAATTAACAAAAAATAAAGAGTAGGTGCATTTTCTCTCTCTTTTTTTTGTCAAATTTATTTCTCTTAGCTGTTCTGCGTCAAGTGGCCGTGCCCCAGTGTCAGTTGGGAACCGATTTCCGGGTCCCTTGTTCATATATCATGTGACATATTGTATATGTACATAATTTATGATTCACATGTGTACGTACCCTATGCTATCATATCTGTTAAGAAATGGGAGGAAAATACTGTTGGTAATATTTATACTTTACGCAAGATGTTTTCACCGTTTTGGACATACAGCGCCTCATTTACAGGTCAGTGACAAAAGTACCAGATGCCGTCGTCTCAATCCTAGATGAAGAGACATTTACTAAAGCCAGACTTTATCAACTAGATAAGAGTAATTTTGCATTTTGGTCAGGCATGTACTCCCAGTGTGAAATGACAGTCATTCTACTGTGTGGTGGAATTCCATATGTATGGGCTGCAGCTGGTAGAACCAATGGTTTACTGGGCTATGGACAAGAATATGAGGTAAATACATGTTTTGTGTATTTTTAATAATCAAGGATGTAGGTAAGGGTTGGTAGCAGCGTGCCCTCTAAGCCAATTTGACGTGCCACTGATGCACACAATTTCTAGTGATGCACCAAGATTTGCTTTTCCCCTATCTCTTACTATGTGGTGACTGGCTATCATTAGAAGGCACACTGGTTGGTTGGTGGCCAGCAAAAACAACCAGCTACTTAACTAGTCAGTGGCTTGCTGGCTTCTTTTTCAGGTACATGTATTTGTGTTTACAAATTCTTTCTTTCAACCAGTATTATCAATTGTTAGGCAGATTCATTGGTCCCCCTCCAAGGTTTTACTGACTAGGCCTAAAAAAACATAATTGTTTGGTTCTGGTTACCTGACCCCACCTAGCTTTTCACTGCCAACCCTAAACTTTTTTTTAGGTATTTGAGAAAAAAATAATAAAATCACAAAAATTGTGAAGTTTCACGTGAAATAGTGAATGCGGAAACTGACATCAAGTTAAAAAGACAATATAAAACTATTCTTCCAATCTGTAATGGCTGTACATCAGATAGGAAGAACTAAACATCACAGAGACCATTTGGAAAACAATGGTAAACCTGAACTAAACACTCACACACAAAAAATGTATAAGAAAATAAAATAAAAAATCTACCTTCCCCACCTATTCTAAAATGGAGCGTAATCGGAACCATACAATTTTTTTTGAGGCCTTAGGATGATGTTGGTATTGAATCTCAGCAATTGATGCTCATCCATTTTTTTCCATATTTATTTTCAGATAATGCAATCTCTACAGTTTGTATTCCTGTGTATGATATACAGTTCTATCACTGGCATTCCATGGAGTATATATAGCACATTTGTCATTGAACAGAAACATGGATTTAACAAACAGGTAATAAGGAATAAAACAGTGAAATAGTTCTTTGATAAAATCATTACAAACACTTCATCACGTCTGTGCGGTAAGGTCGTATCTGCCTATACAATTGCATAGCAGATATGTCCTTTCTGCACTGATGCGATGACTTATTCTGACCTTCAAGTTCAAAAGTCAATATTTGTGTCTGCAATAAATGTACCTTTGAGGAGTTTTTTACTCGCTCAGTGTGTGAGGGCGCTGTTCATTTGAATTAAATTCCTAATATTATATGCAAATTAAGTACCCATCTTTGAGAGTGATGTCAGCTGCAAGGGTATAGACGTGAGGCCTGATACAAAGTGGTGATTTGTTGCTTGGTAAGGGCTTTGCAAGTTAGTTTGAACTCTTGTTGTTGCCATGGAAATTCCTGTGCTGTTTTTCTGGTATCAGGTGTCGACCTTTATAAATCACAAATCTTGATATCGTCACACAAGTGTATTTGGTTTAAAAGTTCATTCAATTACTGCCATTACAGAAAGAGCATGATGTTTTGATAAGATTTCAAATTCAGTGAGGTTGGATAAGGTTTCATGTTAAGATAAATACAAGAAAGATAGCAATGCTTGACCCCTGACTGTAAGATTAAACATTGTTGCTAGTGTAACTGAACTTGATATCTCATCTAATCCAAAGTGCATGCTCATCCTATAAAGGCTGTAAAGTATCTATTTCTGTAGGGCAGTCCCAAGTTAGAGACACAACTTCAAAATCTTGTAGATTGTATTGAAATGACCCAAGACTCGCGGTCTTCTTGTGACATAAAACAGAATATCGTGATATTTTCAGTGAGGAAGTTTATAATATTTGTCACAAGAAACTGTTCTTCTAATCACTCTGCTTTCATTTGTTGTTTTCAGTCACTAGGTTTCTACTTGAAAGATCAGTTAAAGAAGTTTGTTATCACCTTGGTGATATCGCTACCCATCACTGCTATTCTGATCTACATCATCAAAGTGGGTGGTGATTATTTCTTCATCTATGCCTGGTTATTCACCTTCCTTACCTCATTGGTAAGTACGTACTCAGTTACTATGTTTTCTTACGTCATTGTAACAATTACAATGTATGTCAGACTCATGTCGCCATGTTTCCTGGTACCTCATGGTAAGTATATACCCAGTCACCATGTTGTTCACCATCCGTACCTCATTGGTAAGTTTGTACACATAATTCAAATATAATGAGGAAAGCTAATGTCAGTATAAATGTGAAGGTGTCGTGAAACCATCCAGACTGTTGTGGGAGGTGAGCTGATGGTATTAGACCTTTCACTCTTACTAATAGTTTGTCTCTAGAGGGCACTAACCATATGAAAGGTCTCTTTTATTTTCCATTTCAGCAGTTGTTAATCAATGTATGCAGACTATATATTATTCGATAAGTTTACACTACTACCTGATGATGAACTGTTATTCTAATGATTTGACCTCTCACCCTTCTACACATTCTTATCACTAGAGGGCGCTAGCTAAATTAAAGGTCACTATTATTTTCCATTTCAACAGTTATTGATCACAGTGTATGCCGACTATATAGCTCCATTATTTGATAAGTTTACTCCACTACCCGATGGTGAACTGAGAACAAAGATAGAGGAACTAGCTGCCAGTATTGACTTCCCACTCTTCAAACTCTTCGTTGTAGAAGGTGAGAGTTTCATGTAACAATGTACAAATATCACGATAACAGCTTTTCATGGTTCAATTCTGGTAGCAAAACCAGAAGTTATTTTTTCCTGTGTGTGACTTTTCAATGTTTCCCCATTGACAAGCCTTGTGACACTGTTATGTTTGCTTGTTTGGCCCCCTAAAAGGTCAATCTTCAGTCCTGCTATCAGTATAGGCTACTGTCAAACTCAAACCAGTAAGTGATTGTGTTATGGCTGTGTCTTTTTGTACAGGATCAAGAAGATCGTCACACAGCAATGCCTACTTCTATGGATTCTTTAAAAATAAACGTATTGTACTGTTTGATACACTTCTGGAAGACTATAAACCACAGAGTCAAAGAGAACAGGAGCGTGACACAGCAGAAGCTGAGGAGAATGCAACTGGGGTAGGTGTCTCACATATATGGATGAGCATTCGCATGCATATGCACACATTGACAATTACCTGCACGTATAAAGCTAACATCCAAGCACACACACAAATGCACACATATCATACAGTGATAATGAATGATTAACAAGTATGGACCTCTAAAATAGAAAACTGGTGGTCCACATGAATCACTAACTATACATAAATTTCAACCATGTATACATACATACATGCATACATACATACATACATACATACATACATACATACATACATACATACATACATACATACATACATACCAATTTGATGTGCCACTGATGCACACAATTTCTTGTTCCCCTATCTCTTACTATGTGGTGATCCACAAGACATGCCAATTTCTCTCAGTTTGACTCACAACAAAATTTGGCTACCATTAGAGGACACACTGTACATACATACACATGACACACATACATAAATAAATAAATACACTTGTACACAAATACACTCATATAGTCATATGTAGATACACACATACACACACACATATTTATACATTTTTCTGCACTTATACAGAAATGCATACTCTTGTATTAGTTTAGTAGTTAACTACTCATAAACATGAAACACATCAAACGATACATTGAACTGCACATTTCTCTTAAACAGGATGCTGATGAGAGTGGCGATCAGCCTGAAGTAGAGAAGAAAGATGAGGAGAAAGAGAAGACTGAGAAAGACAGGAAACCACTGGGATGTAATAATGATGAAGTGTTGGCTGTGTTAGCCCATGAACTGGGACATTGGAAACTAAGTCATAACTTAAAGAATTTGGTGATAGGACAGGTATGAAGTGTTATATGTGTTAGTTCATGAATTAAGACATTGGAAACCGAGTCATAACTTTTTGTTTGAATGCGTTCACCTTGACTTTTGCAAGCATGATAAAGATGCAATTTATCCGCTGCTCAATTAAACTCTGCTCTTGACACATCTTTTGATGGGGTCTGTACTACAGTAATCTTTATGAGAAAGGTATTTCATATCAAATATTCAAACTAAAAAAAAACTTTATTTCTATAGTTTTATTACTAACATCTGATAATCATATGGATACACGTACATGAACTAACCGTTTTAGAAATCATTCCGTCATCCATACCCATAGCACTTACTTTCTCTGTATCCAGAGATGATGTTCCTCCAAACATATTATCTATTTTGTTCTGTATCTTTCAGATCAACACTTTCCTGTGTTTCTTCCTCTTTGCCTTACTGATTGTTCGTACAGAGTTATTTGAAGCCTTTGGATTCGCCGATTCTCAGCCAACCCTCATTGGTCTTATGATAATATTCCAGTTTATATTCTCACCATACAATGAGGTAGGTTGTCCGACAATTTTAGTCTGTTCCTGGTGACACTAATTTTTATGGCCCCATGTATTAATTTTGTGGAATAAGGCTGTATTGGGAAGAGCCCGTAAGCAATACTAACAAGGTCCACAAAACCCATACATGTATCTATGCCGTAACAATTTTATCA
Source organism: Glandiceps talaboti (assembly GCF_964340395.1). Taxonomy (NCBI): domain Eukaryota; kingdom Metazoa; phylum Hemichordata; class Enteropneusta; family Spengelidae; genus Glandiceps; species Glandiceps talaboti. The sequence goes on along the minus strand of NC_135551.1, from coordinate 20,140,357 downwards.
TGCATCATGTAACTTCATTTAAATTCCTTAGCCACATAAATTGATTATGAAACATCATTTTATGTACAAAAGATGTTGAGAAAAAATCTAAAGTAATATCACTGATGAAAAGGCTAACCACTATTTAGTACTTGCCATATTTGAGCAAAGTGTGTCAGGGCACGATACAGGAAATCATTGCACAGGTTCTATGCACATCCTCTCCATTGAATTAAATTGAAAGCGATACAGGGTATATTAATTGTAAGTATCACACCTAGTATGTATGACTTAGTCATGTTCAGACTTTGGCTTTAAAGGCCCATGATTTAATCCTAGGTTTTTGCATTAGATTTATCCTATCATTTGAGACATAGTGATTCAATGGGATCATTCTTTTTATCCAGGACTAACTTTTCCTAGAGCTCTATCAGACAGCTGTTTTCTTTAACTTTGATGTGGCAATAATGAATTTTGTCATGAAGTGAAGCCTGCCCTCTATAATTTAATCACATAAACTAATTTTGTTTTTGTTTTTATTTCTGCTACTTAGTTGCTGTCGTTCTTGATGACCATGCTGAGCAGAAGCTTTGAATTCCAAGCAGACAACTTTGCCAAACTGATGAGAAAGGGTGATGCATTACGGTCAGCACTGATCAAACTGAACAAAGACAACTTGGGTTTTCCAGTGACAGACTGGCTTTATTCAGCATGGCACTACTCACACCCTCCACTTCTTGAAAGACTTAGAGCCTTGGACAAAGCTGACAAGATGGATTGATTTTAAAAAAAAAAGTACACTAAGATGTTATGAGTTAGTGACCAGACACATTGCAACCTGGATTCCTATGCTGTGGACCTTCCTTTCTCAAATTGATGTCCTTAACTTAAGCCATTATCATATTTCACAAATACCAGTAATAATCAAAGGACTTAAAAAATATTACCACTGTATATCGCAAACATGAAATGTTGATTAAAGTAGTGAATTATAGCATGGTTGATTAGTTACACATTAATGATACATCAGGAAATATACAACTACTGAATTGGCACATTTCAGAATTACGTCATATTAAATACAACTGCTAACAGTCAAGTAAAACATTTGCATGATTTTCCACAATCATTTATAGCATCCATTTCAAGTGTAAAATTACACTGCTTCAATTTCTTTAATCAGCTGAGTATGTTGTGTTTCTCAATTAAACCAATCTGTAAACAATGTTAGCAATGCAAAGCAAGTAAATAGTCAATGACTAGAGTGTAAACAATGTTAGCAGTACAAAGTAAGTAAATAGTCATTGACTAGAATGTAAACATAGATGCCATAAAACCATGGCTATGGCAGCTGTCATTCACTGTAATCAATCTGCTGTTCATTAGCAGAAAGAAAACACTATTTACAAATTGACTAAAATAGAAACGTCATATACTAGGCTTATAATTAAAGCAATTGAAAGACTATACTTTAACACTTGATATGAATGCTACAATAAATGAGTGTGACAAATACAGAAAGTGCTTTAATACAGTGTTAAGGGGGTATTTTGTAAAAAAAAAATCTGGTTGTCAAGAAGTATACTTACTTTCCAGTCAGTTGGACTTTACATAAACCTACATAATGTACTTCTGTGTTTTTATGACTATATTTAATTTCCACTTGTACTTAGAATTCAGTAAAGATCAAAGATACCTAATTAATGTCTGTGTACCCTATATGTCGCAATTATTTTAATATAAATTACTTCTTTTGTATGTTCTCTTGTATTGCTTTGCTTGCCTTTATGCGTATAAGTGTGATTGCAGTTTTGTTTCATTATCATCTGTATTATTTTAAAAGTGTATTGAAGCAAACAACTAACAAATTCCCACTTCCTTGGTATCAATTTTAACAACAAATTTATTAGATGCATGTGTAACATGTATGCTATTGCGTACTTGACAATAAAACACAAAATATTACAGCTGCATTAGCTACAACTGGATCATTTTTTAAAACTGTTTTGTAAGATATAATGACTTACTCATAATGTCATACACCCTGAACAGTATGGAATCACCTTTTGGTAAAGTTAAACTTATGTGTGTAGCTGTACACATAATATAGTGCATTGAAATCAATCAAATTGATTTCGAAGACGCTATCATGATTCCAACCTATTACTGAACTACTTGTGGATGAAATAGACCTAAAGTTGACAAGTACAATGTCTAATTATTGGTATTTTAACAATTTTCAGTTAATATATTTTTGGTTGTTGTCTGATCGAAGAAATAATATTCTAGTTACAGCTAGTGCAGCTTAAATGTAATGGTAGACTTCAAATTAAGAAATTGTGGTCAAACCTGACAATTTATTGTAATTCAGTTTTAAGTTGTTCATATAGTTTTGTACAATTTACTGCAGTTAATATCAAGGACTATGACGTTTTATATTGTATTACCTGAGTACAATATTGTGCAGTATTTCTATATACACAATGCAATGCTGCAACTACATGTATTACGAGCTGATGTTTTGTATTCTGCAGTAGGCAACAGCATAGAATGAGTGCAGCTGATGATATTGACTGCATCCATTTTGTACTGAAGTACATTTGATGCAGTTGATTTCTTATTCTGCAGTTCGCTATATGCACAATACAATGCTGCAGCTGATATTAACTGGTGTTTTGTATACTGCAGTAAGTTGCAGCACAGAATGGTGCAGCCGATTGTATTGACTGTACATATTTTGTGTACTGCAGTGCATTTGATGCTGTTTATTTGATACTTTGAACTTCATATTCTGCAAGTACACAAGCTGCAGCCGGTATTGACATATGTTTTGTATTCTGCGGTAGGTTGCCGTGCAGAATGGTGCAGCTGATTATGTATATTGACTGCACGCATTTTGTGTACTGCAGTGCATTTGATGCAGTTTATTTTGATGCTGTGCTCATATTCTGCAGTATGTTATATGTAATATACAATGCTGCAGTTGATATTAACTGATGTTTTGTATTACACAGCACAAAGTGTGGCAGCTGATCATATTGACTACATCCGTTTGTGTGCTGCGGTACATTTGATGCAGTTAATTTCATATTTCGCAGTATGCTTATGCACAATACAGTGCTGCAGATGATATTGACTGATGTTTTGTATACTGCAGTAAAGTTGTATACGCAATAAAGGCCTCAAGAAATGGTGTTTTGTAATATAGAAACACGTGTTTCTAAACTTTCTGTATTTCAAGTCCGTTTTATGCAAACTTTGAAATTATTGTGAGAATTGGGATTTGCTTCCAAGAATTTGAGAAATTTAACGACTAAGTTTGAAATTGTTATTTGACTTATTTTTACTTGATTAATGTTTTAATTGTGCATATTTTATTCTGTCTAGTCACAAACTCATTGGATCCTATTGTTATGTTTCTATCATTCAATAAAGTAAAATAGAATTAACATCTATCTGTATACAGAATCTTCATTATTTAGTTGTGTTTAACTTTTAGATATTGGAGTTATCTGCAATTTGGATCTGTATCAACTCTTATGTCTTGCTTGGATGGTCTTTCTACTGCACTGTTGTGTTACATCGTTGGCTGTTGTCGTATCTCCTAGCCATTGAAACCAACTCGCTTGCATTGAGAACCATTAGAACTGATTCAGTAAGCCACACCCCCAAAAGTCGTTATCAAACATTTGAATGTTAAATTTACATAATTACATGTAAATTATCACATGCACACTTCACATGCTTCATGTGTTAACTCCTGTCTTCATCTCTTCTATGTGTGTACACTTACATAATGACTTCATTTGAATAATGTAATCAGGTTATTGGGTGTACATTTACATAATGACTTCATTTGAATAACATCATGGTTGTAATCAGGTTATTTGGTGCACATTTACATAATGACTTCATTTAAATAATGTCATTGTTGTAATCAGTTTGTTGGGTGTACACTTACATAATGACTTCATTTGGATAACGTCATGGTTGTAATCAGGTTATTGGGTGTACGCTTACATAATGACTTCATTTGAATAATGTAATCAGGTTATTGGGTGTACACTTACATAAGGACTTCATTTGAATAATGTGGTTGTAATCAGGTTATTGGGTGTACATTTACATAATGACTTCATTTGAATAACGTCATGGTTGTAATCAGGTTATTTGGTGAACACTTACATAATGACTTCATTTGAATAATATAATGGTTGTAATTAGGTTATTGGTTGTACACTTACATAATGACTTCATTTGAATAACGTCATGGTTGTAATCAGGTTATTTGGTGTACACTTACATAATGACTTCATTTGAATAACATCATGGTTGTAATCAGGTTATTGGGTGTACATTTACATAATGACTTTATTTGAATAATATAATGGTTGTAATCAGGTTATTGGGCACACATTTTCAAATCGCAATTACCAATCGTTCACATTCTCAAAACAAGCATTGGTTTCAAGGGCTAGGAGGTATGACAAGAGTCACCAATGTAACACAACAGCGCAATAAACAGGCTATTAAAGTTCAGATTTGGATTAAAATTTAGGCATTAAAAACAGATGTCTTGCATAGCTGAATAAAGTTTTTTGTCTAGAAATAAAAATGATCTCATATAATCCTTATGGCTCCCCTGATAAGGTAGTACTAATCTGAGAACCTGGGATTGATCATGAAAACCTACATGTCTTTTAACATAACAATTTCAATGTTTGAGGGGAAGCCTCATTCTGTATTGTACTCATGCTATTCATATACTGCTAGAATCACATATATTGATTTGTATATATCTTGATTTGCTGCAGTGGTCTTGCATCAAATACCCAAACAGGACGAACACAAACCCTGTCCGACCCCTCCTCGAGTATATCCACTGATCACAATGCACAGCCAACCTATATGACACACACACACACACAACACACACACACACACACACACACACACACACACACACACACACACACACACACACACACACACACACACACCATAACGTATTTGCAATAGGTAGGGCAGGTGGCGTTCAGTTACATAATGACTTCGAAATAGTGCATATCATTAAGTAGTTTGAAACTGGCGAAACATCTACAATCAATGATATTATACCAATTAGTATTATTAAATATAGCCTCCATTCTGTTTGTGCTTTTTAGGGATCAGAGCATCTACGTGTAGCAACATCGCTATCAGCCTACAAGATATCCAGAACATTGTCTTATTAGTAATATATACCGTGGTACAATGCATCTGCTACGCACTCAGGTAGATGGGTGAAAACAACTCTCCGTACGTGCCAGTATAATTGCATCGGATAATATCGGATTCTGGGTGTCCTCGAAACTAGGGCATCTGTATATGCATCAATAACAGGGGCCATTGATGTTGAACCTTCAGACGTTGAACTGTACGATTTCATGGTGTTGACCGTTTTATCAAAATAATCTTTGCCATAATCCCTTTTCACTTCCTCACTCATGCCATCCCACATTTCTTTAGATGTTTTATCAACCAAGCTCTCGTTGAAGATTCCCGTCGCAGCAATGAAATTACCCGGTTCGAGGATAGATACATGAACACCCCATCGGTGCATCTCGTACCGGAGACAATCAGAAAACCCCTGTACAGCAAACTTTGAAGTGCAATACAAAGACCTCGATGGTACGGCTTGTCTGGAGATACCACTCGCCATATTCACTACACGGCCTGTCTCGCGGAGGTAAATAGACGAGAGAAAATATTAAGAAAATACAACAAACCCAGTTTGCCTGAAACAGAACGTTGGCTGGCTTGACAAAAGTCTTACTAAACTTGCGACATTTTATCATCTGGCCTGACAAAAATCATTATTTAGTACAATTATGCTTTAATTTTAAAATACAATGTACTAGTTATATTTGACGTCGACTTCTTGCAAACGTAAAACTGTTGCCGCAAAGAGGCCTGTCTGTTTTATAGTGTACTGGTCGTGAAACACCAAGTTTATTTGCGGCAATGGTAAAACATATGACAATGTCTTTTAAACCCCACCCCCCTTCCCCCAAGTTCAAATCATCAAAGCCCCAATACTTAAATAAATGAAGATTTTGGACTGTTTCTTACCCTTTGACCCCCTGATTAGGGGTAGGAATGCCTTGGTAACACGAATCATTCCAAGGACATTGATGTCATACACGAATCGATATTTCTCTATCGCACACCATTCTATCTCGCCAAATGATGACACCCCAGCATTGTTAACAACACCCCAGAGAACTAAAGGCAAGGAAAATATCAAGAGTCTAGAATTAACATTTAAAAATTGTATAAAAGATTTACTCCAGTGGTCTGAGCACTGGGGACACAGGCTCATTTAGTTTTGTTTACGAAAACAAACAAACATAAACAAACAAATTTATTTATTTATAAACAAACAGACAAACAAACAAACACATAAATAAATAAATCAATCAATAAATAAATAAATAAATAAATAAATAAATAAACAAACAAATAAATAAATAAATGCTGACAAATATCAATAATATATTTTTACGATTTTATCATTGGTAAGTTGACTCGCCATGAACTAGAGGTCATATACACTTGTGTCCAAAGATATGTTTCAGAAAAAGATAAAATAATATTTTATCTTTTTCTGAAACATATCAATATTATCAATATTATTGATAATATTGATGTATTTAGCCGATGATTTGTGAAGGGCGAGGGGGTACAATAACATGGGTTCCGAGGATTGCGTTTAAGTGCACACACTGTTTATGCCTCATGCCAGTCCACAGGTATAACTGTAAACACATGATGTGGACTTGCGCGATCCTATGAACCCGTGTTATCATTTTATTAGTATTTTATATTATTCTTAAATAAAGCTAGGGACACAATTCAAGTGTCTATGGTCATACGGTAGTCTAGTATCATAGAGAAGAGCATAGTCGTAACCTTGAATCATATGCATGAAGCCGACTTGATTGATTGGGCAACAAGGACACGGACATTGTTGTAAAGGGAAAATGCCATTCTCTGTTTTGTAAGCTACGACGAAGTGAATATTTGGAGAAACTTGGGAGAAGGTCTTCTATTTGCTGCAGAGATTTACAGTTTGTAAGCTTGGCGGTGCACACATTAGCCATAATATAAAAAAAGACCACACGCATATGTATAAAGAAGTCTATCAGTATTACACCCCTGGCCGTATACCATACACCATTAGTAGTTTTCAGCGCCGAAAAAAAGGGATGTATATTTTCTGTTACCTCTGTGAGATCTTGCTAAAGTCCATTTCACTGCTTTGACTGCGTTGTTTACTTGACGATCGGAAGCTACGTCCAGCTGCAGGACCGTCAATCGTTCCTTGTCGATCCCCTCCAATTCCTTAGCTCCAGCTCCTCCTTTATCTTTTAAAAGGCATCCAGCAAATACCTCGAAGCCAAGTGAATAAAGGTGTTTTGCTAACGCCAAGCCAAACCCAGAATCGCACCCTGTGATCAGAACAGCCTTGTTATCAACCGTGATACGTCCCCTCGTGGGACTTAACCAAAGAAATAGAATTGTTGCAGTGACCGTCAGAAAACTTAGCCCTACTTTGGTAGTGATACAAGACACGGGTAGCGGTAGGAGGAAAGGCAATGATGCAAATACACACAATACAAGAATATAAATTTTCACGGACGCCATACCGAAACAGTTGGCCACAGATCTGTAACAAAAATAGTCACCAGATTGATCGGACTTTGGAACCTGGCCGTCGACGGAGTTCACGTTGTCTTCCAGGGTCACCTACCAAGCCACGTGTCATGTAGACTCTCTCACAATCTCGGAGCTTCGCTTTACTAAAATTAACGCTAAATGAATTATTTTGTATGTAGCGATACCATCTACATAACGTACGAATAACCTTGTACTGTGCGCCCTCATCGACCACATAGAGATATCTATTCGTTGACGTGTGCGGCGCTCCGTGTTTTCTGGAAGCCCGGGGGCGGCAGTACAAGGATATTCGAGTATGGTTATATAGCTGGTATCGGTACATACAAAATAATTCGTTTCGCTTTAATTTTAGTAAAGCGAAGCTCTGGGACTGTGAGAGAGTCTACGTGCCATGCTGTTTCAGTGGTATTAAGATCAAGATGGGGCGAGTGGTTGTAGTGTGGCAACTTCTTGGATAATCGTTCAAGCGCGCGCGCCTCCGGAGCTCAGCACCACAGGGGCGTGTAATATTTCATAGGTTGTTGTTTTCCAGGTCTACAGACTAAATATAACAACCGTTTGATTAATATATATTCCTACATGTAAGGGGAAGAGATTTCTTAGTAGTATAGAGATTGATACATTTGTAGCAGCAAGATTCGTACGATATTTTCCTAAGAAAACGGCATTCTAAGCAATAAGAAAACAACAATCTATGAAATATTACACGCCCCTGTGCTCCGCACAGACGTCGAAACCTAAAGTATGTTACGTTAATTTGCCGGTCAGTTTCTCCAGCCTGGGGGGGGGGGGGCGGGGCGGCGGAAGATTCTTAAATTGGGCCGAAAAAAAGTCACTGACCCCCCCCCCCCCCCATCTGTAAAACCCAAAACAGGCTGACCCCCCTATCACTTAATTTTAAAACATTATCCCCCGCCCCCATATATAATATTCACATGACAGGCATTTTTTGATCGTGACTCAGTTTGGACTGCTTGACTGTCTTGCATCTACTTTCTAAGATCCCGGGTTAGCACTATCATAATTATAATTATTGACTACACAGGGTAAATATATTTAGTTTAATAGCATCTTGACAGTGAAGGGTAGGGGAAAACTTGAGAAGGGAATATGTACATCTCTTTTGGGGGATCCTAGGGGGTCTCCCCCTAGTGAGAAGCCCTGGAGGTTTTTTACTCTGAAAAGTCAAGTTTGAGACTATTCAGACCCTTTCAGCATGGAAGTACAACCGTTAACGGGGAAGTAAAGCGTTTCAGCTACTTGTCCCGTTCAATTAAAACGTTCATATCAGGTGTAAAATAACAGTGTTTGATTATCAACCCAGTACGTGGTCGCTCTAAATGTAATCTATCTGTAAACGGATGTTTACTCATCAGGAAACAAGTACATGGACTTCTGTATAAAATGAGATCAAATATTCTCTGGACAATGTCATTTTTAATGGGGGAGTAACGTTAACCTAAATATGGCATACTATTCGTGATTAATTACATTGTATGAATAAATGAAATTCTGGAGTAAATCCCGACGACTTCTTTTCGTGTAAGTCAAACAAGTTGACAATACGTGGAATATCATGTTTAGAGGAACGGTTAAATATAGGCACGACAGTTTTGACTTTCCCCCACCTTTTACGACTGTGTACATATAAAATCGCCTTCACTGAGATTGAAGTTGAATAAACATATAAGATTGTAAACAAAATTTGGCTGTCAGTCACTCTGGTTGTCACCGTCACGTGCACGATGTCGTATCAATTTCAGCTCAGCTATTGGAACAAAACTCGACATCTCTACATCGATGAGACATTGAATTATGAACATTTCATATCTACAATAAAACAACATGTACCATCGTTAGAATGTATGGATTTCCAGGTCCAATATCAAGATGATAATGGAACGTCTATCACTCTGTCTAACCATGAACTTGACATGGCTGACATGTTTCGCTGTGCTAAACCAGTGGAACGGGCTGACTACAAGCGGATAAAGGTATCTATCGTTGATGGTTGTTCTCCTGTACCAGCCAGTTTGAGGAACAATGACAAAGGACATGGAAGCCGGCCGAAGCGACTAAGATTCACCGACGCCAGTGTAGACAACGATAATGGGTCAATTACGTCTGAAGTTCGAGAGAGTACACTGTCATGTACTAGTACGGCCAGCGAAAATGCATGTACCGATCAGTTTGTATACACATCGCCACTCGAATTAGCCATAAAGGTGAAAGAAACTGAACTAAATGACCTGAAAGTAGAACTTGGGACAGTAGAGGCCCAGATCGCAGAAGAAAATACAAAGTATTCCCGGTCTGAACCTGGCGATTCCCTATACAAGCGTTGTGGAAAGTGTCACCTCCGTGATTCTCATACTCGGCGAAATTGTCCCTACCAGGCGTGCTCTTCTGCAGAGATCTGTGGTGATATATCTCATCCAGATCACGCTAATGAGAAGAGTGTACTAGCGGGTCTCGGCAAACATCGTGATGAACTACAGAAGGATATTACATGTAAGAAGAGGGACCTTGAGTTGAAACAGAAAATAGAAACTAAAGATAAAGTAATGTCTACGTTTGAGCGGAAAATCGAAAGTTGGTTGATAAATAGTGATCCGTCGAAGCATGGAATCGAAGTATTTGGTATCTACTGTAACCGGTGACACACCTAAGCAGTGGTTGGTAAATAAACATTCCCGCATTTTAAATGAGCATTACCATGGTAAACTGCCACGAAATATTGAGGTAGCGTATCGCCGTTTTCCTGAAATTATTGCTAACTATGAACGTGATCATCTGACCAAGGGTAGACCAGTGAAACCAAAGGACAGGGTTCGTGAACTATTGGAAAACAACCCAATATACAAGGTGAAGTTTCCAGAAAAAACTCCGGTTGAAGATAAAGTAAGATCCAGTTCAGCGAGTGAAAAAGAGCGCGATTTGCCAAGTGAGATACCTTCTCCTTTATACCCAAGAAACATGGGCGAAGAAGAACAGCAAATTATGTATAACCCAGTACCGTACATAAACATGAACTTTCAACCGACCGTTGTAGTGGGCAAACATTTCGATTTTACCTTCCGTCCCTTCCTAGTTCCCAAATGTAACAATTTTCCGATAAATCGCGTCGTTGTTACAATCGGACCATGCCTACCAAAGATATCAACCGATTTCTGACGCCATGTAGGGGAATTGGATCGGAGCAGAATGTTTTTCTAACTACTTATTTTGCATATTGTCCTAGCCCTTTATGTAACAGCAGCACGTTACGGCCGATAGCGGCTCTCCGTCTACCATGTAAACATATCCAATCACTTTTTCGGAAGGTAGTTAGAAAAAAAATTATCTCCTCCAATTCCCCTTGTAATTTTATTCTGATAACAGTGATAGAAATATTCTGAGACATAACTGGGGAAACAAATGCCTGTGTTTCTACCTCAGACTTATGTGTAACGAGTATCCACAACAACACCCGAACTACGTCATTAATATGCTAAGCTCGTTCCGGACACCCGGAAGTTGTTCACACATCGCTAGGAAAGCCAGCTTATCAAGCTTAAAGTAAGCGATTGATGATTGCAGTGCAAACAGCGGCATTCAACATGTGCTGTTTGATCCCTCCCCAGTTGTTCTTCCTGTGGGTTATACTTCCATGCTTTCAGACAATAATTTCCAAGACAACACCAACATCTAAAAAGCAACTACATAGGGTTGAAATACTTTCGAAATATACTTTGATAGCATCTTGACAGTAAGAGGGGAAGAGCTTGAGACTGGGATATGTCCACCTCATGGGGGGGGTCCAAGGGGGTCTCCCTCTAGAAGCCCTGGAGGAGTTTTACTCTGAAGAGTCAATTTTGAGACTATTCAGACCCTTTCAGACAATAATTCCAAGCTTTACAAGACGGCACCAACATGTAAAAAGCAACTACACAGGGTTGAAATACTAGTACTTTTGAAATATACTTTCTTTTGATAGCATCTTGACACAATCTGATTAAAATCCGATGTAGATGTCGGCTAATCGTTCATTGCTATTTTACCTTCGTTATTTTGCCTGAATTGACCTTCTTCGTACATGTTTACATTTTTTAGCCTGATCGCCTCCATGCAAACGAATTTCTGCTTAGTGAGACACACAGCCAATCAGGTTGCGTACGCGTCTTACTTGTCATGGGCATACATGTACGCATAGTCTTGCTGCTAGACGTATCTACTCATTTGTCAGGTTATTTTGTTTGTTTACTTGTATGTTTATTTTGTTTTGTTTATATTTGTAAACAGAACTAAATGAGCCTAAGCACTCTGTGGTACTAGTAGTAGTAGTAATAGTGGTTTATTATAGTGACATGGGAATATACATTTACAAATTATCAATAAAAAGAACAGAAAGTGAATACATCACCCAGCCCATTGGGCTTATTTCACTAATCTAAAGAACTGCGCAAAAAATGGAAAGATCACAATGATAATAAACAAGTACTGAAAAGTAACAGTACTACAATGAAATATATAAATGATTACACCTTCTGGTGTATGCTTGTTGAATAAATTTACTCGTTGATCTAGGCGTAGTGGTCATTATAAAGTTCCATTTGTCTGACTATGGTCTGACCATGGATGTATCCCCTAGTACATCCATGGTCTGACTCATTAAAGTTTGCAAAATTTGAAAGTAAGATTGTTCTTGGAATGCGTAGCAGTTGATTAACAGTCCCGGAACGTTAACATGGACTATTAAGCTGCATATTGTAGATGTGATAGACTCGGGAGAGATCTTTACATTTTAATCCCTGAACTGTTTCCTATACTTGTGACCCGCCAATGATAAATTTGACTACACACAAGTTAGAAACAATCTGTTTCTTACTTGTCTGTGATCCAATCTTCTGTTGTCTTTTTGTTCTAACGAGTTGCGTAATCAGTGTGTCAAGCGCCTCTGACGGGTCCTTTGATCATTTAGTTTGCATCGTTTATTGAGTCATATAGAATCGACCATTTGAAAGAGGGGTGTGGCCTCTTTAAACACGAGCACGTAGTTTTACCTTGTGTTGTGTTCAACATGAGCTGCCATAGTGAATGTAATAGAAGTTACTCAAATTAGTCTGTAAAGTACAAAAAACAGCTAAAGATTTTCATCCCACAATACAGTACTTTGTTTGTTTGTTTGTTTGTTTGTTTGTTTGTTTGTTTGTTGATTAAAACTTCATGTTTGACGAACCCTCTCCGAATGGTATCGTCTTATGAATATTCAAATATTTGAAATTTGGCGGGATATAACTTGCTACTTTATAATCGTTTTCCACATTCCCTGCCCGACGTCGTCAGAACACCGTGTCGTCTTTGTCATCAAATTCAACGAGTAACAGAAGATGTCTGAAGTGTCTACCGGCAGCTCTTGTGGCAGTACTGGGAAACGAAGCATCGAATTGTCTGGGAGCTACGACCCCGATGAAATATACGATATCTCTGACCTGCGTTACTATAGAAGATATATAGGCAAGTGAAAACTTATTCTCTTTAAAATTGAAGGGTTGGGCTCGGTTTGGGTGAAAGGTAAAAAAAAAAAAATTGTGTCCCAGGCCCGAGGGATTATACTTTGGGCCGATGCATGCTGTCGTAAATGCACATTTTGAGAGCGGTAACAGGTCACCCCCTTTTCGGACGACTCTCTTGACTTCTCGGTCATTTATTGAAATTATTCCCGAAGACAGCCATATTATTTATTCTTGCCTGGCAATAACAACAAACTTTACAAAGTCCCGGTGTTTTCATTCTCGCAAACCAGAGCTGTTATTTCTTCCGCCTTATATACTACGAACATGGAATAACCCACGTGGGTTATACTTGCATGCTACGAAATAACATACAGTTAATAAAATAAATAAATAATGTACTGAACGGTGCCATAAAAGAGGCCGTGGTCTGCGACGATGCGTGTCAGTCATCGCGACAGGACTATTGTTTCAGCAAACCATAGACCCTACACCAGGGTCTATGAGCAAACCAAGTGAAAATGGTCACGTAACCAGTTGCCGACTCGATTGTCATCTTGTTTCTTTTTAATATGTAACAATTTTACATGTAAAGATAAGCAATGTTCTAAATTCAAAAAAAAAATTACCAAGGGACTGGAGAAAGTGGCCCTCTACGTGTACCGTAACGGTAACAGGCACCGTTAGTAATGCGGCCCGCCATAAACAGGAATCCTAATCAGACCAGTTATCGCACAACTTTCACTTTATCAAAGTTTATGATGATGAACCTTTTGCCCATGTTGATCCAAAACCAATAACGCACGCTAATTTGTAGCACTACATATCCATTCCTAATTCCTCCGTCCGTCCATGTACGCAGCCATAATATTCTCGCAAACCGGAGCTGTTATTTCTTCGACACTTTTCGACTGTGCCATAAATTAACAGAGGCTGTGGTTTGCGACGATGGTATGCAACACATGACCACTCACTAGATTATAGTTGAACCACAGGGAAAAGGACGAATAATCAATTTTGTTGTCGCGATTTTCCGGATTTCTAAATATTGTTTCCTCTCACTGTTTTTTTCCCATTTCCTACCTGTTATTAATATCTTAGAGTTTATCAGCTTTGCATTAATCAGTAGCTTGGTAATCCGGAAACAGACTCACTAGTTATTTGTCCAATTGCAATTAACGCATTACTCAGATCCATGATCCGATTAATGACAGTGCACTTAGTCCTCAGACCACTAAATAGTGGTCTGAGTCTGAGCTTAGTTAGTCTTGTTGCTAGACGTTCAGGCTTTCTTTCGATACTAGAAGCGAACGAAGTTTGCAGTGAGGGCTATCCTCGATAGCGATATTCGGTCGTGTGTCGTATTGTATCGGAAGAACAACCGAGGTCGAGCAGATAGACTAGAGCTTAGTCGGATCATGGGGGTTCTACTTCCATGGTCGGATCATAGACCCTACATGTCGGATCAGTAGATGATTACACTCACTGAGCAATGTGTTAATTGGGCAATTAGCATGTGAGTTTGTTCTAGGATTAGCAATCTACTAATTAATGCAAAGTTGGTAAACTCTGATAAGACAGTGATAGCAGTAGAACATAGGGGAGTGAGTGAAAGGAAACAATATTTAAAATGTAGAGAAACAATATTGGAAATCCGGAAAATCACGACAACAAAATTGATTATTTGTCATTTACCCTATGCTCAGACCACTATACAATGTAGAGAACTGAGCTCGTAATCAGACATCGTAGTCGCACATTAAGCCACGTAACTGCCACAGTTATGTATGATCATGGAAGTATACTTCCATGGTATGATGAACCTTGGCAATTTTAGCCCAGCTTGCAGAGGATGTGTATGTTATGATTCATGTCCTAAACTTTAGGAGGGGAACATTGTCAGAATCGAGTCCCGTATTCCGTTTTGCAAGCAGGACTAGTATCTGTCATGAGAAAAGATCAAAACGGAATTCGAAGATACTATATAGATGGGAATTAGACGAAGTAGATGTGCTTTATAATAGACCGGGCTAACAGTTTTGCCGGCCCGTCACCGGTCACCGTCAGGTCTCGTCATGGTTCGTGTACGGTAACTCGTCATTTCGGCACCACTTTCTCTGTATCCTGAACGTTTCGGCACCACTACCCTGGATTAGGGTTGGGTTTGGATAGGGTTAACTGATAACGAATTTACGCTAAAATAAGGGGAAACGAAACGTCCAGGGTAGTAGTGGTGCTGAAACGTCCAGGTACCGAGAAAGTTTTGCCGAAATGACTGGGGGCGAAATGGCCAGATGTCGAAACGTCTAGAGAGCTTCGTGTAGGGTCTATGGTTTGCTACAATCTGGGCTGTAACATCGACTCGAGTGACTCTTTCTTCAAAGTCAGCTGCCGTTTCTAGGCCTGTTATGTTTTTATCTTTTATGTTTGATGTGAGGAAACTCTGAAGTGATTCTGTGAATGTAACAGAATTATTGAGTAGCAAAAAATGTTTTGTGTCGTTTAGTCTCTGAGCAACGCTTCCCCTAACTGCCGACTTCGGTTTCCTGTCGCGAGTTACAGGTTGCGCCAGACTTGACGGTTTCCTGTCGCGAGTACAGGTTGCACCAGACTTGACGGTTTCCTGTCGCGAGTTACAGTTTGCACCAGACTTGACGGCGCTTTCGTAGTGTACAATATGTGTTGTCAGGCATTTGAAAACAAAGGTCCACCACGTAAGATTTGTCACCAGCATCTGTTCGTGTTTCACCTCACAGAGGAAGTAATGCACACGGGACATACATTGTTGTGAATGGGTTGATGGCAGTCAAACTCGACATGAAGTAAAGTGTACACTAAAATAATGTTTTCATTCGTTTCTAGATTATGCCTTGCCGTTGCCAAAGAAAACCAAAAAGTCCCGGCTAGACACATGTAGTGGTGAAAGTGCAACTAGGAGCAGTCCAGATAACACGTCCTGTGGATGCAAGTCCAACTGCATTAGTAATCGATGTAGGTGCCACAAATACGGCAATGTGTGTAGTTCTTCCTGTAAATGCAGTGATTGTAAGAATCCATTCAACCGATTGGAAGTCATGGCCGAGTTTGGAGTTGATGTTGACAAGTGCAAAGAAGACCCCTGCTTGATGCAATTTATGACAACGGTAAGGTCCACTATCTTTTGTCAATGATCAAGCTACTGGCAAGAAAAACTGTTATAGATATCCACTCATTCCTCAGGTAATTCCAGAATATAACCTTATACTATTTTCCCTATAAAAAAGACAACAGTTTCAAATCTGCCCTCACCAGCATTATTGATATCACCAATCTCATAAAATATGCTTAGCTGACTACTCGTGAAATACTAACCACCAGCGTTCCGGTTGTGTGTAGTGCTAGTGTAGATAATCCCTGTTGAGGGCCTACTGTTGGATGTTTACACAGAATTACAATTACTTTGAATATTGATTTTCCATGTACCAACCACATTTAATACAAATACTCTTGACAGGTGACAGATGAAAGACTTCGGAAACTATTGGATACTGACACAGAGCTGTATTGCTGTAATACCACTGTGAAGTTACATCGATGTATTCCTGGGTTGATACGTTGCCCTGGTGATGAATGTGATGAAGTCTATGCATATTCATGGTGTGATTATGAGATGCGTGAGATAAGTAATGCCGAGGCTCGTAATCACTGCAGAAAATGTCGTGACTGTGTTGGTAGATGTGCTGTTCACTGCAACGTGAGTACTGATTAATAATAGCGCCCTCTATCAACTACAAAATGTGAAAACAAAGTAATCTTTTTGTTGTAACACTAGTGTGTTACTGCCAAAGTGACATATCGTGATCATAGTGAATGCACGGGTGATTTGAGTGAACTATATTATTTTTCAAAATCGTATTAGATTGAAGAGTCGCCTAAAGGTTCTGATGAATGCATAAGCATGAATTTATCCTTCATTTTCATGAGAAACATGTTATTGTAGAGAGTTATAAGGATACAGCAAAATATACATTAGAAATTCGAACTAAATACCAAATCCATATGGCCACTAAGAAAAGATACGATAATTGGTGTGTGGCTATTTTCACTTACATTACATTGTTATATATAGCACGTTATAACCAACAATCCAATATTTTTCTCAGGCAATGTTTGCCATACAGATTGGACGTTTATCATAGTCCAAACGCAGGCAAGTAATTACTTGTCTGTGGTTCATATTGTCTCTGATTGAAATGATCACAACCTGTAGTCTCTCTTAAATGAAATGTTCGGAGTGTACGCCAAAGTAACTAGTCAGATGTAAAGACAAAGTGTCTCTATAAATTATAATGATAAATTTTCTCTCTTTTTTTTTCTCTTCCAGAAATGTGGTCGTTGTTATTGGCCCAAATGTTTGTGTTACAGTGACAGCGAATCAGATTAATAGACAAGTCTACCAGAGAGACCTAAACAACGCTTATATTAAAAATGTTGCAGTGCTGTCGGCATTTTTTTTATTCATTTTTTTCTTGAAGTGATGACGAGTTTGGTATTATCTATGTCGATACTGTTAATTACCTGTTATTCACAGTGAAGAAAATGTTGTCATTGAACCCCAATCTTTTCCTGTCATTAGGCCTAAAAAATTGTTTGTTCCAGTTACCCAACCCCACCTAGTTTTTCACTACTGACCCTAAATTACTTTTCTTTTCTTTTTTTTAAATTTTTACATTTGAGAAAAAATATCATAAAATCGCGAAAAGTGTGTGAAGTGTTGCGAGAAATAGTGGATGCGGAAACTGACATCAACTTATAAAGACAATATAAAACTGTTCTTCCAAACAGTAATGGCTGTACATCTGATGATGGGAAGAAACCAATAACACAGAGACCATACGGAAAACAACAGAAAACATACCTACCTGAACTAGACAGTCACACACACAAAAAAAATTGTTTAAAAAAATCTTCCTACCTATTCTAAAATTGAGAGTGGTATCGGAACCGTACATTTTTTTGCTAGGCCTTAGTAGAACTCACGTGCACTTTTTACATTACCGTATATCTTTAAACGTAGACATGGACCAGACACTGTATTAATATTATGGCACAGACTTTATTACAAAACTAAACATTTTGCATAAATTATGGACTTTTCAAGTTTGACTTGGCCAAGATTCCATTTTAATGGGAATGCCACTCCAAGAAATAAAGTCATTTTCATAAATGATAGCTTCTGGAGAGTCATTTTATGATTTAACATCACTTGTACTCTCAGAGCTAGAGACGTCAAGTTGAGCCATGAATAATCACTTCTGCTGTTTTGGTGTCTGTATAAGACTAATAGAATACAAGTCAACAACCGGCAAAAAAAAACACTTTGCTTGATTGAAGTGAACCAAGGAAAGAATTCACACAAAGACAAAATTAAGTAGAAACAATACAACTGATACATAAACAACAGTGAATGCCTTTGATACAGGTTGACACAGCACTTTTATCAGTTTGTTTATATCTGTGGAAGTTATAATCACAAACAGGGGAGTGATATAATGTAACAGTAACAGTCGGACTTGATCATTAAAATGCGTTCTATCAGCAAACAGAGCTAATGGATCCGGACCTCATGTGGTGTTTATACTTTCATAATCACACTACATTACAGCTAAAATGATGTAGGCTTGGTGTTTCATTCATATGCAACACGACATTTATTACACACCATTATCCGTGTTTAATTGGGCAAAGGTTCCTGATGTGCTTATTGTGTGTCTGTTATTGTCAGTCTAAATATGTCTATCTTTGTGTCAAAAACGTAATGTCCAATGAGTGAAACACCAAGCCTACATCATTTCAGCTGTAATGTCCGATGAGTGAAACATCACTGAAGCCAGCATCATTTTAGCTGTACGTACATTGACGGTCTTTGCAAGAACCTGGTCTCTTTTCTGTACCACATGCAAGTAAACGCACCGGTGTATTTTCGTGGATTGTAGGCATATTACTGTTGGCTGGAATATTATACTTGTTT
The DNA here is from genome assembly GCF_964340395.1 of Glandiceps talaboti. NCBI lineage: Eukaryota > Metazoa > Hemichordata > Enteropneusta > Spengelidae > Glandiceps > Glandiceps talaboti. Next base: position 20,121,157 of record NC_135551.1, on the reverse strand, counting down.
TGTGGAAGCCTAGCACTTTCTCTTTCGACACAATTTTTTATTTGATATGTTGATTAATAAATCATTTTTAATAAATATTTATACGTGTCATATCTTTCGTGTGTCTGTTTACATGTATAATTTAGAACGATAATAGCACAATGCATTAACGTAGAACGTATTTAATATAGCTGTCATTCTCAAGGTCAAAATGCTTTCAAATCAGTTGCCCAAATTATTAAAACTTCTGCGTATCTCAACTGACAATAAAAAAAATAAAACATGCTGTCAGCCGTCCTGTGAAAGTGTTGGCGGGTCGAACTAAGCACAAGAGGGCACACTCATGTATCTGCCAGTGATAAAATACACATTTTGACAAAAATGTCAATATCATTGTCACTCAGGCTGTTAAAAGTGTGATTATGAATTGAAGGCGTCACCAACATGTACGCGCACACTTTTTTCTTTCTCTTTTTAGGGGCGAGTGAATATGTCGATATGACGTATGTGAGGTTTGGAATGTCTTTGTTCTGGGGGCGTGTTGGTAGTAATTTTCACCGTTCTCCTGGAAACGGTTTATATGCAAAAAAGAATACCGAGACATTCAGTCATTATACGCCCGGATGAGTCTTGCGAACCGAGGTTCTATACAAAACAGAGAGCCCGAACCCGGTGTTAATAGCCCTATATACATGCACAGACAAGTATTACTTGCCTGTGATACATGTATACCAAAATGCCCCTATTATTGAATTTATAGTTTGAACGTATTTTAGCATTTCACAGGGTATGTACTTTGGTAGTACGGTTTACATGGTCAGGTCCTCTATAATCCACCATACAACCTCAGTCCGCAAACCAATGTCCGTATATATTATTGAAGGGTAGAACACTCGGTTTCTAGAAAATCCATAATTATGTTATTAGAGGTAACGAATTGAAAAAGACACGGGTCTTCAAATAAAAATATTTATTTATCAGAATATATCTTTTCAAGGTGTCAAGTTTCATAACAATTCATAAAATCACGTTCCAAAAATTTAATTGATGACACAGGGAAAACCTGGCACAAGGATACTGGTGAGTGACAACGTATCGATTTCCCTGACTCACCGTTGTCGGATGGGTAGCTCTTTTCAAGGTGCAGTAGTCAACTGCGATGAGTCTAGGTAACCATGGTAACCGAAAACTATTACAACGACACTCATGAAACCTGAAACAAACGTTGCCTGCCTGGACAAAAATATTTACTGATTTGAAAGATTGCTATATTTTATCGTCTGGCGTGACATACATTTTAACCAATATTGCTATACTTTCTTTACGTTGATGGCTCAGGTAAATGTAGGACAACTCTTGAAGGTAAACCTAACATTGTGGTATTTTTGAGACAGTCAATTGACTAAAATATAACGACACTTCAATTCTTGTCATGCCAGACGATGACATGTGGAGATTTTTTGTGGCGCCAGACGATAAGATTTAGCAACATGTCTGAGATATTTGCCCTGCCAACCGATAAAATGTAGCACTGTTCGTAAGATTTTTGTTGAGCCTGAAGATAAAATGTAGCAGTGTTGGTCACGTCACGGACAACATTTTGTTTCAGGTTTCGTGCTTCTCGTTGGACAACTGAGACTTTAATTTCAGAGTGAGTGATGATGAATGAAAAACACAACAGGTGTGTAGTCACAGAGTAAATTCAGTCACACAAGATACAAAGCGTGAATATTCTGAACTGACTCATAGTGTAATACATGACTATAAATAGGGAACTTGCAAACCAGCCATGTTGAATGTTGCATCATGGGAAATGTGATAATAAATACTAATGAATTGGTATTGTAAATAATACTGTTACATTGTTTGCAACCATGAATGGTCAATTCATAGTTTATCCTGACTATTGTGGGAGGGTTTTTTTATCGGTAGCTCCAGATTAGGTATTACGGTAACCCCAGATAATCCCATAGTCCTTTGCATTTGAGCATGCTCAGTCTGGATTGCAAGTTCCCCATTAAGTATTCATCGTAAGTGCACTTCATTAATTAATTAATTACAAAATCTAATTACAAAAGATAACAATGAGATATACACCATACTGCAATATTTTATAAAAATCAAAAACTTTCATATAAATAATTAAACAAAGTCATTTACTGTAAGCTCAGAGCAATAAGTTAACCTCACCCCCACCCCCATACAATAGAGATTTACATGTCATAAAAGAAATGCCCAATTGAACGATTCTTTAAACAACATACTCTAAACAGAATTCCTATCAATTTCATGTAAAAAAATATATAAGTTGCAATATACAAAGGGACATCTTTCCTGATATGGTGTTTAAAACCCCAACGAGAAAAAGATATAACAGAACTCATATACATTCACCATTTGGTATTTTGACATTTTTCATAAAATGTTCTCACTCCTTAAATTATGAGGTTAAGGTCCACATGCCATTTTGAAATTAGTTTTTTTGTTTCATAAAAGCTCGCTGGCTGGCAACTGGAATGTAAAGTATACCTCAAGTGTGAATTTACGTTGTCAGATAAAAAAAAAGACTTGAAGATGCAATGCTGTGGTAAGCTTTCACCCACGTCCAATCATCAGTGCACATCCTAACTTTGACGTCATTAGGCGGAAGTGACGTACAATCTTAGGCGATGGTGACGTAGGAACCTATGGATAACATCCGCAAATACCTGCTCGACACTGCGTCTATTGTTGTGCGAAATAAATTCTTGTTTTATTTGTGGTGTCCAATGAGCTATACACGCGAGAGTACACGAGAGCGCCATCAACGACAGCAAATTGCAGTCTGTTTGTTAAATATTCCACAGGACTGTCCTTTTTTTGTAAAGAGTCACATTTGCAATTATTTCTGTCGGCTGTTTTTACTCATCACAGCGACCATTTGTCATACTTACAGAATCAATTAAGTATTCATTATTTGTGTATTTCCCATACGATGTCATCTAGAAGTGAAAAAAAGAGAGAGATAATATGTTTAGCAAACGAAAAGTACAAGAAGTGTCAACTTGAATATTCCGAATAAAATGTTCCCGGAAGATAAACCAAACATTGAATCATGTGATGACACAAAGTGATATATTATACTAGGACCAGAGAAATCAAGCTATAGGCAAACTGACTAAACCTAGACAATACATGCAAACGAGACAGGAAAACCAGTATGAATATTATACATTCTTGTTATCTCACGTACCTGAAAATAATCCCATTCACCTGCAGTATAGCTAGCGACAAACGAGCCATTAGTCGGATTCTGGATTTTCATATTTGGAATATCAGACCCTGTTTTTGTGATAAAAACATCCAACGATTTGTTATCTTTCGACGATTTTGCTTTGTGATAGTACACTTTTATACATTGGTCTCCTCTGCCAGTATTGGAAGACTGATATGAACCAAGTGGGTCACTGCTACCTGTTGTATGGGATAAAAAACGAGAACAGTTTTAGTACATACCACTGTGAAAGTGTAAAAGTGTTCCAGCTATAACCTACCCGTACCCCCCCCCCCTTCCCGGTGACTGTACACCTCGTGGTTTTGACGGTTGTCGACATATACGTACGAACGTGAGTGTCTATATGGAATCAACTGTATAGCACCCTCAGGGGAGAGGGGGAGGGTGACCGTGGGTTATTGTTATTATTGACATTAATGATGAAACTTAAAATAGTAAAACAAAATTGGAGTTTGAAATAGAAACAAAGTACAGGACATTGTCCCAAGAATCTAAATATCTACTGAATGTGTTGTTGTTTTTACCTAATTTTGTCTTTGCATGAATTCTTTCCTTGCTCACTTCATGCAAGCAAACGCACTGGTATTTTTCCACCGGTTGTATCGTGATTTTGTAATCAAAGCGATGTCGACAGCATAATAGTAAAGGCCAGAAAGACTGTCGCAAGCGCAATGAAAACGATATCGCATCACACAATGCTTATGATAGCAAGTCACTGATAACAACGTACATGCTGTGGCCTCGACATAAAAGTTAATTTTAAATTGCATTCTAGCATTGCTTTTTTTCTGTGTTTGTTTTTTCCCTATCTGCCCATTAGGTTTGGGGAAATTCAAGGACAGCAAACAAAGATATTGATGGAGACTCAGTAAAAAGAAAATACTGGAAGAGAAACAGTGAAAATAAAATATTTGCGTATGTTTCCTGTCCTCTGTGGTTTACATCTTACCTTTCACCACTGCTGTGTAGGCACCTAAACCGTGCATACCTCCACCGACTGATAGACGAGTATCCATGGAAAACCAAGCTTCCAATTTAGCACAGAACTTTTTGGGGTCATTAACTTTAGTACCAAACTTTGCCAATAATGTTAATGTTCCTTTTGTCATTGTCTTACTGCTATCACAATCCTTAGATACAGCATCCCTAACTTGACGAAAATTCTTTAAATCATTGTCAAATTCAGGTCCATACTGTTGAATTTTTCTCCAAAGTGTTCTGTTGAATATTTGATAAAGTTTCACATCCACGTAATTCCATTTTCGTATTTTTTCTTTCATATCTTCAGTGAGGGGTGTACGATTGCTTCTCACCCGACGGGCAATGTATAATATGTTTTCCATCTTCCAGCACATTATTCGTTTTAGTAATATCAATGAATGGTCGTAGTATTCCGTGACAAACACCAAGTCCAACTCATTTGCTAGTCTGGAGAAGTATTCCTCGACAATGTTTTCTCTATCATGATATCTATGGTCTAACCCCAGATGCCATGCTTGGCCATTTCTTGCTACACACCAGTTACGACCTCTACTTACCCGATCGCGATAATATTCTGGCTTTTCTAAAAACTCCTTTAATTTTTTACCAGGGGTTGACTTTGTATTCACATACTTGTATAAATGAAAAAAGTTAAAGACAGACTCAAAATTTGATGCTGGTTCACGTACAATTGAAAGAAGGATGGTTTGGGGAACTTTTTCCAGTACGTTCATGTGTGTCCCGTTAGCAACAGCGAAGTTTAAAGTTTGGCCTGTCTTTGCAACTAGTGTCCTGTCTTCCCGCTTAGTTCCCATCACGGGAAGAGAAACATTGGGATTATTTTCTCCATGAACTAGATAGGTTTGTAAAGCTCCCATGTAACGTTTACCCTTATGGAATACTTTCATCCTCTGGAAAGGAAAATGGTTTTGTTTTCCAAATCTGTCTAATATCGTGACAAGCGTTGTGCTGCCGGTTTTACGGTTGAATATATAGGCGACATCCCTCAGCTGGGTACAAGTGTTTGCATAAGCTGTCAGATTTGTCAACCACGGCATTTCAGAAACTTCTGTCTTGGATGTTGTGACGTCACTACTAGTTGTGGAAAAGTTTTGAGATCCAGTGGTGACATTGACTGCATTGTGTGGTAGTATCCTGTGGATGAGTTGCCTGTGAAGAAAATCGTTTTTAAAAAATCATCATTTTCGATAAAATTGGATTACTTTTATTCTCTACAGTGGGTTTATGTTTCTTGTTTACATGTCACATGCGTACCTGCACACATAATGTTACGTCACTACTAGTTGTGGACAAGATCAATATGACGTCGAATAGATGGTATTTGTTTTTACTTTTGGGTAGATGATTTTATGATTTGTACCACTATACATACAGCTTGATTACAAAACATATAAGGATAATGAAAGCAGGGATATGTGGACGTCTGCACTCCTTGTAGAAGAAAGTGGACCGTTGTTTTATTCATGGATCTCTCTCTCTCTTTCTTTCTTTCTCTTTCTCTCTCATATATAAGTACTACTACTAGTCACTAAGTTAAAAGAGATCCATTTGTAAATACAGACTTACGTAGATGAATATGGATTGGCGATGAAAACACTGGACCCAGCCCAGGAATAATAAACAATCATGGTCATGCCAAGTAAAAACACAACTAAGAAGGAATACTTAGCCTGCAAAGCAAACACACAAATGAAAAACATACAATTACACTGGTAGTGAGTATCCATGGAAATGAAACTATTTTATGCTTACACGACGTATTTAATCGTAGGAAAACCTTTATTTATAATTAAAACACGTGATATTTATTTATTTATTTTATGTATTTTGACATTTCTTTTTGTGAATGTGCCTCTTTTGTTTGTAAATTTTATTAAAGCATTATATAATTTAAATAAGTCCACAAAGGACACTTTAATAAACAATAACATAACATAACATAACATAACATAATAGCATAACATAACATAACATAACATAACATACAGTGCAAAAACAAAGTATATATATTTTACTTGGTTTTGTTGTTGTTGTGTGTGTGTGTGTGTGTGTGTATGTGTGTGTGTGTGCGTGTGTGTGTATTATAGCATTAATGATTTACTATCTAACTTATCAACAGCCAATTCGATTTCAATCTTCACAAAACCTTGGAAAAACAGTTCAGGGTCAAGAGGAACATTACAAGTAGGTACAGTGAGGTATAGTGGAAGGTGACGGATCATTTCGTTCGAATTTCAACTCCTCCCATTCAACTCGTCCCACTGTCAACTCACCCCAAGACAATTTCAACTCGTCCCAATTTCAGTGCATCGGATTTCTGGGGTGATTGTTTTTTGTTATATTTTGCAGTATCTGCAAAAAGGTCTGGTTCTCCTACCAAAACAAGGTAGGGGTATTAAACCAGACTGAAAAGTCAATACACTGGCCAATGTACGGTGTTTTTTTTCGTCTTAGTATCGAAACGTCTTCTATAACTAAAATACTGCCACACGTAAATCACATTGCAAAGATCTGTAAATTACGTGATTTTGAAAGAGTCGGAAGAGTTGAAAATGAAATCAGATATGAAAATGGGGGGGGGGGGGTGGGGCGAGTTGAAAGGGGACAAATTGATGGTGTCAAATTGATTACTTGTTGGGGGAAGAGGTGTGGACTATAAGCAGCAAACTTGCACGCAAATGACTTTGGTACTTGATGTACATACATTGACGTGTGACGGTGTGGTGTGGTGTGGTGTACTGGTCACCCCCTTCACAATGGGTAGATGATTGAAAGTATACATATGACGTAACCAAGCTTTTTCAATGTTAGTCTGAGGTGCTTGCACGAATCGGAACAAAAGACCATGACGTTTGACTGAATCACACAATAATGTCGAGTTCACAATGCAAGTGTCACAAACGTTATACACAATTTATCTTATGCCCGGTTTCGTAGATCAGAGTTCTATGGGTTCTTGATGGCAGCGATGTGTTAGAAGTGGACCGGGTCCTCTTGATCGGGTTATAATGGCAATATTTATAGATTTGGCGATCATCTCGTTCATTTTATCATTAATAAATCTATCATTTCACAGAAAGGTAGCCTCCCTGTGTCCCACCCAAAGGTGGCCTCCCCTCCATGGGGGTAAAATATGTTGTTCTAGGTATAATTTACGTACTATTATCCCAAACCTCCAGGCCTGACGTTATGCATACTACAACAAATCTTACCTTCGTGTGTCGTCCGGGTGAGGTCGGAGAATTCATGGTCACTTTTGAAGACTATCTGTCTGGCTTTCTTATTTTTACCAGTAGCTACCAACTCCTGTGATAACCTGTACTTGAGCGTTGTTACAGTACTTACACTTCCGACATGTCAACACCACTCAGGTAACTGTGACCAGGAAAGAATCGCTGAAAGTCGATAATATGGTCAGTGACGTGTGACTGTAAAGGTTCATGCGACAAAAAACATTTTCTCTTATTTGTTGATATGTAAATGTCTGCCGGTAGACACAATACAAAAGAGATGCAAATTTCATTGGCAGTTACATCAAAGAAGTACCCATTGAAGAACGTTACGTCGATCGGACACGGTTTGCATTTTGATTTTTTTATCAGACAAGTGGCACACAGTTACTACAAGCAAGGCAACCCACATTACAAGTTTCAAAGCACGAGTCATACATGAACGACGTACGTCTAGTCATGTAGTCATGGACGTATTAGGGGCGAATATATCCATGGTCTAATTAGCTAAGCCTATTAACGTTGAATTTTTCCACTGTCATGAATATTAGCCATGCTAAGAGTTCGAAAATACAAGTATATTGTCAATCGTATTTTAGCTTTGGACACTGTGTCTGACTGCTGATGTCTGATGATCCCTGAACACTACTCACCGTTGTTCACAGATGTCCGTCACAAATATGGCTACTCCGAGACATAAAACCACGCTACAGGGTAGTACAATGTACATAGATACGAGTATTAACAGCGACCGTACTCGATTATCGATCAGTATCTAGTCGTCACTTTTGTTTGAAGTATAAAATCTTAGTGGTCGTAGAGGGCGCTCTGATTTTGGCCTAAAGTCGTGTGACCCTGTCAAATAAAGTCTGAATGCGGGCTAAGTTTTGGTTCAGACTAGTGGTCTGAGGTTCAGACGACCAACACAGTTGTTTTCAGCAACTACAGCAATTTCAACATCGAGGGTAAACACCGCGTTTCTTATTGTCAACTGAGATTGTTAGTTTGCATCATCATGTTTTGACCTTCAGAAAAACCGGTAGACGAAAACGGTGGCAATCTGTAATGTTAAATTTGTTTATAAAATAATGTGAATGATTAAAACAGATCATGTGTAAACTGACTGCCTTCCGTAAGGACAAACCTTTTAAATTTCGATTGTTGTTCTTTCACGCCTTGTCAAAAACAAATATTCTGCTACGAGACATGTCATTGGCTTTGGAACTCCGACCGACACATCGTACATACATGTATCCACTTGAGTTTGGCGTATTTTCAACTCGCCATAACTTTCACTAGAGTCCACCATTTTAGATACTGTAAAAGCGTAAACCTCAACTAACATCCCTTCTTTCGTGCCAGTAAAATCAGTTTATGAATTATTGGTAGGAATACTGATTTTACGGCGATGTGATGAAGCATGCTTGATCCCCGGAAATTTTGGTCCACTTTGTCGCTCATAGTTCGGACCGGAACGTTTTAAGAATTCTTATGTGCTGTAAATGACCCCAGTGAACAAAATTGGCTAGATGTATACAGATAGTTTAGATATTCTGTTCCTGGCAAATTCTGTGGTTGTTCGGTTTCACCCATTCTGAACGGAAACATTTCGAATGGGCTAAATGTTTTAGCCGTTTTTAGCCCGCGTATCTTGAAAATGTTCAGACTGAACTTGAGCCCATGTTGATTGGGTATGTTTTTTTCGTGAAAGGTAGCGTTAACCCCTTTTGGCCGCACCCCGACCCCCCCCCCCCGTTCGCCAAGGTACTGTTTAAAGGCTAATTCTATAATATAGTTAGGTTTGACCCATTTCAAGTTTGAAAAGACTTTTATCATAATGAGAACAATTTGTAGGCCAAATTGTAGTTATTCCTGTATTGTGATAACAATACATGATATTTTCGAATGTTGAGTGAAAAAAACATGTTTATCTAGACAAAATAGTCACAATGTTTAGAGATGAACGGTTGTAACCTTTTGGCATGAGTTCAGCTTGAATTATCCATTTATTCATTTTCACATAATCATGTTAGGATTTTAATAAAACATTAGAAATTGAGAGACGTAAAATTATTAGTCTAAAAATAGCGCATGTGCAATAAACGCTGAGGTAGAACTATAGTATAAATCGAGCTGGAGTGGATCTAGACATGAACTAGGTTTTGGTCTGGATTTGGAGTGGAACTAATGAAAATTGCAACAACAACAAAATAAAAAAAAATTAAAAACTAGTCGAAGTAAGACCTGACTTCCGAGAGGTAACATTGGCTTAACAAAAGTTGACGGTGTAACGAACTCAGTTAAGGGGGGGAGGTGTCAAATTCAAAAAAAGGTCGATAGATTTCTCTTATACTTTGCATACTTAAACATTGATATCTGAATATGTACAAAATGCAGAGAAAATACTGTGTCACCACCTTTGTTTTCTAAATTTCAGGGTCATGACCGTTTCTTGTGTATACATATATATTTTGGGGTCAAAATAAGTAGATTTATGACAATTAACTACAACATGATTTTTGACAGTTAAAGATTATCCCCCAGAACACCAAATGAACTTTTATATTAGAGTGCAATGTATAGTAGGTCCAGACATATTTTTTTTTAAAATTTATATTCATTTATTCATAAAATATTATGTTATTTTTATCTCCAGCTGCTTTCTCCACTTGAAATGCCAAAGTGCTCATAATATTCACAATTGTGACCCCCCCCCCCGCCATCAAAATTTCACCATTTCAAATAATAATCACATGAAATTGGTTCCATATTTCAAGAAAAGCCTTCCGAGTCAGGAAACGATACCAAGATGATCGAACTCTCAAAGCTATCGATCAATTTCAAAATACTTCAAAATCAGTCACGAAACTTCAAAAGAAATAATTCAAGCTTCTTGCCGTAAAAAAATCCACTTTTGCAAATAAATGAATATAATGAATGGATTTTTTCAACAACAACAACAACAACATAAATTCTGGAAGCCCCTTTGTGGACATATTGGAAGTAGTGCTTTGAAAGAACGGTCCTTAAAAACAGACCGTTTCGAACAATAGACAATCATGTTGGATGTCAGTGGCCAAACTTAACTTGAACGCAAGAGGGCGCGCTCGCAATCGTGAAAGCCAACTGGCATGACGACACAGCGATAGTGTTCGAAATAGAATACAATCACAAAATAATTGTTGCTTACGTATAATTACTAGAGTCACTTCATTGTTAATTTAACCGATTAGCGAAGACAGTATAGACATAAATTTCAACAGTATTTAATGACGTCATAAATCTAGAATATTTTGACGGACAACTGATATCATTCACGTTAGATTATATATTATGTGTGCGCTACGCACTGTCCGGAGTTCTCTCACAGGCAGCACGTCGTTGTGTTTAGCCGCCGGGTTTACTGTCATTAGGAACCAAAGATGTAACAAGGTGAGATTATTTAACTGGATATATACAGCGGATTTCAAAATACCGTTCAGCTGTTCTGTTTGATACAATCAATAAGAAATTACACATACTATACTTTATAGCAAGATAGCAATATATGGTTATATTCAGTCTGAATGTTAATGAAATCAACCATTTTAAACCAACATCCTGCAAAAAGACACAGACACGCGGACGCCAATGTCTAGACGCCTGAATTCGATGTCTGCATCATGGTGGCACGTCATTTCATTTCATTTCATTTTGATAAAATGTTGCAAGAAACTGTATTTATTCAATATTGCTATCTTAATGTGTAGCATATACAGTTTTTAATAAATTAGTTAATTCATCAAACAGAGTAGCTGAACGGTGTTTTCAAATCTGCTGTATTAACAATCGGATGCCATAAACTGGTAATTTTACTTCTCCCGAAATACTTAGTCCTTGTCTCACTTCAAGAAAAATAAAAACAAATAGGGTCCTGGGGCACAAACTGACTTTTTAGATTTTTGTAGTAATCACGGTATACTACTTACTGAAGTGCACTTAACCACCAGTTCTAAGTAGCTGAACTCCAGCCTGGCATTAAGATATAACTTATAAACGACTCGATGACGTAATTTATTATACTTTATAAAATGTCAAGAAAATCCCCACTATGCAATGTTCTAACAGCACTGTAAATGTCATGGAAGGCACAGGCACTTGTCCTGAATCAAACTGTACGATTTTTAAAAATAAAATCATAGTTTGATTCAAGTGCCTGTGCTGTGATAGAAGGCATGCTTCGACATTGACATTATACTTTTTTTACCAAATTATTTACTATTTATGAACTAATAAACAAAAATACTGAGTGACAAAAAAAGTATGAAGTCGAGAAAACGGAAAATCAGTCTTTGCAAAGTTGAAACAATATGTCCACAAGTGATTCTGAAAATATGCTGATATATATATTATTCATGATATGCAGATAAGTATCGTTTTGTTCTATTCATATGCTTATTATGACTTTAAACTGGCGAGTTGGTTGTGACGTCACTTGCTATGACATGTCGTAACTCATAATCTATACAGATAACCCAGTCGGTAGCACGAACATCAGAACGTACAAACAGAACTTCATGGCCCTGGATCATCTTCGCTTACAGGACATCTAGATCTGCATTCGATGTTGGCAGAATACCGAAGAGAAATATTATTACGAAAGTCAACCAAGGATTTTTAAGGACAGAAATTATGGCTTACACGTCCGTTAAGCAAGTTAAACCCAATTCTTGTCACAAACTGAATGGCACGGCTTTGTCAACCGGTTCAACCAGCAACTCTAACGGCACTTGCAATGCTCTGGGAAACAACGTCAAAGCAGTTGAACCTATGGGCTATACAGTATTGAACGCCAGTGATCTGAATAAGGTATGGAAACATGTCACTTCTGAAAATTTAATTTCGGTAGCTATTTTTTTTTTGGGGGGGGGGGGATTGGCAAAATCTGAACCCATTTTTCAAAATTGTCATGAGCTAGCAAGATTTTGATGTTAAAAGTTGAAATGTAAACAAATTCAGAGAGACCGGTATGGGAATCCACAATGTGTGTCCTTGCATATCGTACGATGATGATATATCCTATCATAGACATTGGGTGGCGTGAGTTACACAAATATGCAAAATCAACAGTGTTTGTATATGCACATAACTTACAAGGACATATTATAATATCAACACATAAATCAAGTATGTAAGATATTCAAACATTCTAATCATGTATATCATGTCAATCTGTCGATAAATAGGTCACCATTCATTCCAAAAAATTATGACAAATATTTCACTCCAGTCGTTATTTTGTGATAATACGGCAATTTCGTTAAAATTTCTCGTAAAATTCATAAATGCACAGACTTTTTACAGCATTCCAGTCTAAAATCAAAGCCATGATATGACAACATTTTGAGACGACTATTTTTTGCTTGAATGTCTTGGCGGGAAAATTGTAACCGATAATTTCTGTACAAATGACTCGACAGAAAAATGACTGACATAGGATACAACTGTCGGTCACCTATAGAAACTGTTTTTTTTAAAGTTATATACATATGTGTAAATATGAAATCCAAGTTCAAGACAATGGTTTTGTTACAATGCAATGAATAATATTTGACGTACGTGTGTACATCCGGGAAATAACATATCCTTAACCTTCGATGCCTTTTCCGGCAAAAAAATTGTACAACTACTTCCGACACTGAAAATACTGAAGCCGGACTAGCTAGCGATGATGAAGATGCAAAACGCACGACCTAGTAGCAGGGTGACTACACTACACCACACCACACCACACCACACCACACCACACCACACTATACCACACTGCACTGCACTGCATTGCACTGCACTGCACATCACCTGAATGCAACGCAACAACACATACCATGCCAACAACACAATACCATACCATACCATACCGTACCGTACCGTACCGTACCGTACCACAGTGCAGTGCAGTGTATTGCAGTGCAGTGCAGTGCAGTTTCGATGTCTTTTCCGGTAGTTTTCAATTTTCATACAATTTTCGACAGCGAAAACTGAAGGCTATACGATCTGGTATAACAGACACAACACAACGCAACACAACGCAACGCAACGCAACACAACACAACACAACACAACACAACACAACACAACACAACACAACACAACACAACACAACACAACACAACACAACACAACACAACTCAACGCAACGCAACGCAACGCAACGCAACGCAACACAACACAACAAACACAACACAACACAACACAACACAACACAACACAACACAACACAACACAACACAACACAACACAACATAACATAACATAACATAACATAACACAACACAACATCGTTTTGGTGGGTTCTGAAAACACGAGTGTATATACCGTACCCATTAGTGTCATGGGGGTCATTATCCTTACATATATTTACCCAAAGCAGACGTTCCCGTCAAATGTACAGCTGTGTGTTCACATGAATTCGTGTACAAGGAATTGACTATCGATTCTCCACAGTTGGTGGAGGGGCTATGATGGAACTAATAACTATCGCACACTTATTTGCATACAGGTATGCAATAATGTTTTCGGTATTGCACTCACGCTGAGCAAATACTGGTACCAACTAATCACGCTTAATAAATCGCAAGTACATGTAAACACAATTATTGATACACAGTGATGTTTCAATGTATGACCTGAGAAGTGTATGACAGATGCAAACAGTGACAGCACGGCATGACGTAGTGATTAGTTGTGTTTATCCATCGTCGTAAACGTTAACCATAGCCTCTTTTACGGCACCGTCCAAGACAGAACTATGTGCTATGGCTTGCGCGAATGTGTTCACTCAGTTTGTTTACCTGTTTACTCCCTTGTGTACAAATAAATAAACTTTTACACATTTTCAATAGTTTTGGGGATTTGTTTTTACAAGTATAACATGTATAAGGTTATCACTTACAATAAAAACACTTTGTACTAGTCCGAAATTGTTCATCCATGCATCAGTTTTGTCTAATTTTCTACGAGTGGGCAATGTAAGGGGCAAGATCAATAGTCAATGTCAGACCACTAAACACTTTTTAGTTGTCTGAGGTTCAAAATAGGATGAAAAACTAATATTCTTTTACGTAGGTAGGGGTGGGTTGAGCCATTTTACTTCTCATCCTACAAAATCAATTTTTACTTTTAATGGAATCTGTTTTGTACACGTGTCATCAAATTGAGAAATGGGAGAATTTTCACCATAGTTAATGGCACTATTAAAATACAGTAAAGTGTCAATAAAAGAGCTATTGTTCCTCACAACATACTGGCATTGTATTCATAACACTACATACTACTACACATATTTCAAATTGATTTGCTGTCTGAAACAAATTTCAATTTTGGCCAATTTATTTGGGATGGGGGGGGGGTCTGAGGCCTAAGTATAAGAATTTAACTTTTTATCCTACATTGAACTATTGATCTCGTCCCTAATGTAGTTTTGGTGCATATCAATTTGAAATCATTCACATTCCAATCCAAGTCAAAGGATTTCACCCACCATATAATACATGTTGTTTTTTTCACACAAATGTTCCATGTAATACCTATACAAAACAAACACGTATCGGTTTGTCAGATACTATTATTAGGAGCATTGTTCTATAAAATATAAAAGACATTGTATATAACTACTCATTCACAATAGAATAACTCTGAAATTTAAAGGCTCATTCTTTAGTCCGCTTATTTAACCACTCGCTACTCATATTAGATAAACATATTACATAAGAAGAATCAACGCCTGAATCATAGCTAATGGAAGCCTGTATCTACTACTAGTATCAAACTAAATACAACCACAGGGACGCATAGTATTTATTAGATTCTTGTCGTCCTTCATAATTGTCTACAGGCTAAATGTGATAACATTTTGACTTGAATATATTTTCCCGGTAACCGGGTATACCCCGGGGGTGCAACAACACAGGACAGCAGAAGGACACATGGATAATCGACGAACTTTGTTTTAATTACAGGGTCTTGCCTTTTCTCTAGAAGAGAGACAAATGCTTGGTATACAAGGTCTTTTACCCCCTGCTGTTATTTCTCAAGATGTTCAAATTGACAGAATCATGGAAAACTTTTACCGCCAGAGCAGCGATTTACACAAGTACTCATATTTAATGGATCTACAGGTTAGTAATACATTGGGCATTCACAGATTAAGAAGGCTTGGGGCTTTTGAAATTCTTTTTAGATTTTACTAAATTGTAATATTTAGATTCTCCGTAGTCTAGTCATGATATGCTAGTCTGTAAAATACGACGGGCCGGGTGGGCGCGCGTGCTATGCTACCAACAGTACAGGGGCGTGTAATATTTCATAGACAGTTGTTTTCTTAGAATGCAATTTTCTTAGGAAAATATCGTACGAATCTTGCTGCTACAAATGTATCAATCTCTATACTACTAAGAAATATTAGTCTCTTCCCCTTACATGTAGGAATATATATAATCAAAGGTTGTTATATTTAGTCTGTAGACCTGGAAAACAACAATCTATGAAATATTACACGCCCCTGTGACCAACAGGGATTGGTTGATGTGTGGAATTGCCCCTACATGACTTACCTTAACAGACATTCTAGCTCGCTTGAGCCATAGAGAACACGTGTGTTAGGGTCTCTACTTGAGTCATACACCTTCAACGTTGGTGGAGGGTCTACTATGCAGTGAGCGCAGATCCCCAAATTATGTGCGGGTATTGAACACTAGAGGGCTCCTTGTATCCAGAGGAATAATTTATCTCTTTCCTAAAGTTCATGCCCATCTTATTCGTATACAGTACTATAAACATATTCTGGACTACTTACTTTCTCTGTCTAGGACATAAACGAGAAACTGTTTTACCGAGTACTGAATGACTACCTGGAAGAGATGATGCCTATAGTATATACGCCAACAGTTGGATTAGCATGCCAGAAATATGGACACATCTATCGCAGACCAAGGGGGTTATTTCTTACTATACATGATCGAGGACAAGTAGAAAAAATTCTAGAGAATTGGCCTGAAAGAGATGTCAAGGTAAGTCTAACAGCCAAATTATCCGAATGTGCGAGTATATCATGCCAATGCACTTGGTTGTCATTTTTCGAAAGAATAATTTTGCGAGTCGAGAGCCCCAGGTCATATCATACAGAGTGTTCGTGTACTCCAGGGTCTATGCCTAGATTAGGGAAATGTGGGCGAATTTTTACCCGTACTATTTAACTAGTAACTATTCTGCAAAGGGGGCTGCGCCTGAACAACGCCTCTAGTGGCCATACAGTGCAGTCTTTTGTTTTTCCGATGTATGCCTATTGACTGTTAGTGACAAAATGATAAACAGATGAGAAAGATTCATTAATGCCAAAATATACTTTTGTGTTGAAGAAGAAAGTGTAAGACTAGAATTGTTACAGATATGTTAAAGAGATAATTACACCGTGAAAAGTTGTCTCCCGGCAATCTGATATTATTGACTACACATGCACGCATGTTTACATGGATTTGTAACAGTCGGTTCATAAAGAAGGGTTGAAAATATTCAATTTGACCTGATTGCAGGCAATAGTGGTAACTGACGGTGAACGAATTCTAGGTCTTGGTGACCTGGGTGCCAATGGCATGGGGATACCTGTAGGAAAACTGGCACTCTACACAGCATGTGCTGGCGTAGACCCATCTCAAACTTTACCAGTGTGTATTGATGTGGGTACAGACAATAAAGTAAGTATATATTCAGTAATTTCCATACAGCTGCCAAAACAAATGTTGAAGTCAGTCATAAAGAAAAAAAAAATGTTTAGAAACAGTGTCGGTTCTGTTTATGCACGGAGATTAATAACTTTCTCTCGCAAGGTATCACATAATCCATCTATCTACTATTTCTCCCATTAACCTGTCCTGTCAAGATCCGATGCGAGGTATTTGCTTAACTTGTTTCATAATAAAGTATTAGTCCTATATAAGCATGTGGTATATCTTTCAAGACAGACGATTTCCTCATATCGGTCTACGTCATAATCACAGATGTCCCCAAAGTAAAGCGCACTGGGATGTCATGTTCAAACCGAAATGGAAATATTATTATCATTCTTTCCTTATTAGGAGTTGTTGAACGACCCCATGTACATTGGATTGCGAATGCCAAGAGTCAGATCACAGGAATATGATGAACTTATTGATGAATTTATGCAAGCCGTTGTAAAAAGGTGAATGTGATCGCATTTAGTATATTAACTTTCTTATGTTATTCAAGGACACGAATGATTTTACTATGAAACTGGAACCAATTAAGAATAGTAGAATTTTGTGTGTTAAAGTTTAGCCAATCCTCTCAATGTACCAGTTTATCACGATTTTTCAAGGTGTGGGAAATATACCATTGTGACATGATATATATGTTTCCGTTTTTAATTACTTGGTTTGTTTTGTTTCATTGGATTTTTTTTCACTTAGAAAAAACAAAGTAAAGTTGTTTTATTTAATTGAAAATCCAAAAATACCACCCTTTGTCTCATTCATATTCATATTCATATTCACCGCTTGAAATAACAACTTTTATGGTCACCGAATCAAATCATGGATCTCCATTTTATGATTTCATATTCTAAACTAAAGGTCGCGGTTAAAACCGTGGGTGATATACCTCCTTGCTTTGCCCCCTCATCCTACCCATGATGCCCTTTCTGTTATAGATACGGTGAGCACTGTTTGATACAGTTTGAAGACTTTGGAAACCACAATGCATTCAGATTTCTAGAAAAATATAAAGACAATTATTGTACATTTAATGACGATATACAAGGTGAGATGTTCTTTGGTTCTGACCGTATCAGTTTAGTGTATATATAGACTGTGAGATACGTCGTGTCGTTCCGCCCTCACCGGCCTTCTCTCACCGACGTGGGAGGGGTTGACCGATGTGTGAGGGCGCCCTGTCACTGCGTACCAAATGATAGACCGAAGATACAGCCAAGACTATAGCATTGAATATCTCTGAGTAAAAATACATCTAATCATCACCGGGTGATATTTAAGAGTTTTGCAATGATTCTTGCTTTTCGTGCGTTGGATTTCTATTGTATTTTCCATATCTAAATTGTATTTACAAAAAAAAAATAACTAACAGACTTTGGTATTCTGCTAGCGAAAGGTTTTGATCTCGCTTATAGCAACTTGGCTAAAGTCTCATCTTTCCCACATTGTCTCATACTTCCAGGCACAGCATCCGTGACAGTTGCTGGTATTCTTGCAAGTCTCAGGGTGACGGGAAAGAAACTTTCGGAAAACAAATTTGTATTTCAAGGTGCTGGTGAGGTAAGTACAATATTTTTTGATGAGTATTAATTTACAAAATGGCACACTAGTGAGATGTGGTTTTGTCTCTACCTGATTGCATATTCAGTAACATTTCGTCGTAAAAAAATATGTAGCTCTTCACGGCACCACCCATGGCGCACCGACAAGATGTAGCATCTTTAATTGGTTGCGTTAGCAGCAAAAACATGTTCATATGGCTTGCTAGAATGTTAGCAAGACAGCACTTTATAGCCATTTTGAAACAAAGGTCTCGTTACAATATATACTCGTAAAGTGAAAGTGCTTGCATGGCTTTTAATCTTACAGGCTGCGATAGGTATCGCTAATCTTCTAGTTACTGCAATGCAGGAAGACGGACTCACAACGGAAGAAGCTAGAAAACGAATCTGGTTGGTTGATTCAAAAGGACTGGTTGTTAAGGTTTGTCGCTATAGTAACCGTTTCCAATTGTCGTGCATTATTACAGCAAAACAGATGAACAGTTAGTGACAAATTTGAGCTTGTACAAATATTTGAAAAGGAAACGCGAAGACCAGAGTTACATCTACACGCTCTTAAAGTTGTCAAGAATTGTTTGTATCCCTGACCAGTAAAAAGGACAACACATTTCAAAATGAAAGATGTTTTGAATAATTAAGAAATCAAATATCTGTATTTCACACAATATTTATGAAATTGAATAATATATGTTTATATATTATGAAATTATCAAAAATATCTTAATTTTACTTTCAGAATAGACCCGTTGGTGGACTCAACAGACAGAAAGAAACTTTTGCCCATGAACATGAACCGATCTCACATCTCTGTGATGTTGTCAAGGCGTTAAAACCAAGTGCCATAATAGGTGGGGAAAACTTAAAATCTTAGAATCCTCTCAATCGTTGCCAAATACACACACGATAACGTGAATTGTTTTGGAGTGTATAGTCTTGTATTTAGGCCTCAGATCTGCAATAATTGGAAGCTTAGGTTGCCGAACAAAAGCCGAGGTTGCCGAACAAAAGCCGAGGTGACAGCACCTCTGGTGCGCAGCCCCAGGTCTTGTTAACACACTTTCAACATTCCTCAGCATCGATGTAAAAACACCCGCCAATAGCATAAGCCCACTACCAGCAGTTCAGACAGTGACCAGAGGGCGCTATGCAACCTGTGGCCATTTTACTGTGAAAAAGTTAGCAGAATTTGCTTGGGATCTAGCAGTTAGACGATTGAATGTATAGCATGTGTGCTACAGTGACATAATTTATATATATAAATACATTTCCTTATTAAACGATAATATTGCGTTTTCATTAGCAATTAAGATTATTTTAATTCTAGACGTAGTGCCGCTTACTGAAGTTCAAATGAAATTAACTTCAAATGTATTGTGGATGTGATATGTCATACACCATTTTCCTATTTTTGATAGTTTAAATTCATTTTGCATGTCATATTTTAGCAGTTATTAAGAGAATTCACAGAATTTGACACAAGTTTGCACCCTTGATTTTTTGCAGGAGTGGCTGCTGTACAAGGAGCATTCAGTAGAGACATTATTCAAAGCATGGTTGAATTGAATGAACATCCAGTCATATTTGCATTGAGTAATCCAACGAGTAAGGCTGAATGTACTGCAGAGGAAGCATATACATATACCAATGTAAGAATGATGTGTTACTTCTGTCATGGAAGTATATGGTTATACTTTTAGATGTAAGGGGCCTTTGTCATTACTCGTCTAGCGACTCGTAGTGACAACCCTTAGGTCACGAGCATTTTCCAGCTGAATGAATAAACATATTGGAGAATAGCATAATTATACCAGCGCCGGTAATATCAAAGAAAAATCGGGGAAAGTAATGGCAACTTCAATTGAACGTTTTGACTCCGATTTCGAACACAGCAGAACCGGTGAAGTAGATGCGCGTTGTCGTGACGTAGAACGACCAGAATATATATTCCATATTTCTTGTTCAACCCTGGCTCGTGCATGGTATACCTATCAGTTATACTTCCATGCTTCAATAATCTGGATCATATCTTAAACAATAATTATACTACACACAGTGAAACATCTCAGATCGGGAAAGGAGCACTAAATTTGTTTGAATTTACTAGTAAAATCTTACAAGTACACATTTCACTTTTCTATTTCATTATCAGGGTAAATGTTTATTTGCGAGTGGCAGTCCTTTCGATCCAGTCACCCTACCAGGTGGTAAGACTCTACATCCGGGTCAGGGGAACAACGCTTACATCTTTCCTGGTGTTGCACTTGGAATAATACTGTGTGGAATGAAACGTGTGCATGATGCTGACTTCTTGGTAGCTGCAAAGGTACGTATTTTGCATTATTACGCGTAAACCAAAATGAGCAAACTCTTCTGGCTTCAATTGTACGACGATATACATTTTCTTCTCTCAGTTACATTTGTTATCATGGTTGCCATTATCTTTGCAGGAACTCGCCAATCAAGTTACAAACGCCCACTTAGCAGAGGGAAGATTGTACCCGCCCTTAGCAACTGTTAGAGAAGTGTCTATCAAGATCGCTACCAAAGTAATGGAGCATGCGTACAAGAACAACAAAGCCACTGTCTTTCCTGAACCTCAAGACAAAGACACATATATACGTAGAAGACTCTACTCGACAAAATATCGTGATTTTCTTTCAAATTAATGAATATTACATTGGATTTTGACACAACAATAGTATCAATTTTTATCAGAAAAAAATGGACAATTTAGGATGGTACATCCCACTTTTTTGTTTAGTAATTATAATTATTAAGTCAAATTGTAGGTGACGCCCAAATAAAATGGATAGAACGGTTGTCACAATAGTCCCCCAAGATCAACAGTTCAATGTAGGATAAAAAACTAATTTCTTTTACATTGGGGTGGGGGTTTGAGCAATTTTCATCCTACAAAATTGATTTTATTTTTAATGGATTTTTTGTACCCCTAAATACAAATATTTCTAGTAAATGCGTGGCACTAAAATAAAGCAAAGTGTCAACAAAAGAACTATTCTTTACTCACTACATACTGACTTTATATTCATAGCACTACATATTACTACATCCTGATTTGAAATTCATATTGTTTGAAGCAATTTTCAATATTGGCCAATTTAGTTAGAAGGGATTGAGGTTCTGAGGCCTAAGTATAAGAATTTATATTTTTATCCTACATTGAACTATTGATTTCGCCCCTTATAGTAAAATTGAACAGCATAATATATATGTCTTCTTTCTTCAGGTACATCCAACACCATATTCTAGCTCTAGAAATATAAAAACAAAAGTCTACCTCTATATTAATGAATAAAACTATACATGGTTTTGAAATAGAGAAATGAGGTACATCACTCCATTAGAAGTAGAATAAACTTTTATTATAATGATGTTATAAACACCCTGGTCGCCCTTGAAAAAAAAAGCTGTCTAGCGGATGACACAAACACATAAAACGAGAGTTTATACACAGGTGACTGTGTCTGTATAAACAAGTAGGGGGTTATACGTGGTCAAGTACGGTAGTAAAGTACATGCTCCATGACTGTAAATTTCTAAATTAGGGATTTGGTCATATCAAGATATTGGATATGTCTATATAGTATTTTAAGTGTTTAATATGAGAACTATGGTCATATCTATTTTACAAAATATACACGGGTCAGACATAATAAAAATACTATTATGTAGTAAAACAATAATTACGTATACTATTGCGTGTATGTCTGACTTTTACCGATTTCACCAACAGAAAATGCTATGTGATGTGATGTGGTGTGATGTGGTTGTAAATAAGTGTATAATCTTATTGACTACTTTGACTAATGCGAAAACCTGGGAATGAATCCCTGGCCTTTAACTATAGCGAAAATCACAAATGAAAAAACTTGTTTAAGCAAAAGGAATCACAGACTAATCTGGCGAAGCTATTAAATTTGCACTGGTTGCAACTGGGACATTTTTTCATCGAGCAACCTAAGATATATTCGCTACAATTGTTCAGTTACCTATAAAAGGACACTCGTCCAATATGTTGGTAGTTTAATGACGGGCTTATATCTTTAGTGAAACCCTGGGTTTGAATCCAGATCCATGTTAGTTTGACTTGCCTTGATATATACCTATATATGGCATGATCATTATATATATAATATCAAGGCAAAAGCTATGTCATGCACGTTCAGTCACAGTGATCACTGCGTATTATTTCACAGCGTGTCGCGTGAATGGTTATTTTTTGTTGTCAAGTTCAATGTGTTCTCAGACTGGTTGATGGAGGTTATGAGTTTAGGGTCCGTTCTGCCAAATACAAAGTCAGTTGCCGCATTATATGTACAGTTACACTCATAAGTTGACTTCTAGGTGATTCAATATTGAGAAGTAAACCATTATATAATTACGACATATAGTTTCAAAAAATGGTCCAGTTTTTAGTTTTATAAATATGCTCAAGAATATTATGATGAAAGTAACTCTGACGAAGCCATGGTGGATACCTGGCGAAAGCTTTGGTAAGCTAATTGTAAATTTCGGAGTAATATGAAGTTAAATCCATTAACTCAAGAATATTATTTAGATTGGAAAGTAAGGCCTAAAAAAGTGTTTGGTTCCCGTTACCGTCGGCGACCCCACCTAGTTTTTCACTGCCAACCCTAAACTTTTTTTTACTAATTTGAGAACAAAATTATAATATCGCGAAAACTGTGAAGTCTCGTAAGAAATAGTGGATGCAGAAACTGACATCATGTTGAACTTAAAACGACAATATAAAACTGTTTCTCCAATCTGTAATGGCTTTACATCTGATGGGAAGAAACCAATAACACAGAGACTATATAGTACAGGGGCATATGGGTTTTCGTGTGAAATGCATGTTAATTTTATGAAACATATATTGAATTGAATTGAATTGAAATTTATTCCACCAGAAGAGAAAAATATATACACAAACTCTGAAAGCAACGGAAAGAACATTTCTGGTGAGGGCCATGGAAATAGTTCGTAGGAACTAATCAATGTCCATGGATCGTACATGCAGATAATAAATACAAATTTGGGCTGGTACGAGTTTCACAATAACAACAAAAATATAATTCTTAGTAAATAAAGAGAAGTGTTGGTGGCTGGAAGCTGGAAGCTTATAAACATAACGGGAAAAAATAGTAAAATAAGAACAGGAAACAAGCACAAGTTCTAATATACAGAAATAAAATTACAGTGGCAAATTGAAAGAGACAACAGATAAAGGTTATTCCCTCAGAAGATACTGCCTTAAGTTTTTCTTAAAATTATGTCTATTGTTTATCGTTCTTACAAACATTGGCACAGAGTTCCAGGTTTTAATAGATGCGTACTTGAAGTTGTGTTGACTAATTGAGAGGTTAACCTTAGGGATTGGAAAGTTACCACTGTTGTTAGCACTGGTTGGATAGCTATGGGACAACTGGTATGTGATGTAATGGTTACATTCATTATAGGACCACATATAAAAAAAATACATGTTGGCAATTTTTATCTTCAAAATTAGTCTTAGGGGGCTAAAAATAAATTGTGGCCCCAAGACCCTATTCTTAACCATTGGTTAGGCAATGAAAACCCATGAATCCATGTGATTATAGTCAACTTCCATTGATATGGCCTTAGCAACAGCCAACAATGTCAGTATACTAGTATTTTGCAAAGATAACAACATTTTTGGTTAGTCAGGCCAAAAAAATATCAAAACATGTATGAAATATGCCTATCAACAAGACCATATCCATAGCAACAGTCAGAACATTATGTATATTGTAAAGATAGCAACAGTAATTGGTAGGTATATATAAGGGCAGCCTTAATTCTGTTTCTCATAACCCAAACGACCCTAAATGTCTTCAA
The DNA here is from genome assembly GCF_964340395.1 of Glandiceps talaboti. NCBI lineage: Eukaryota > Metazoa > Hemichordata > Enteropneusta > Spengelidae > Glandiceps > Glandiceps talaboti. The sequence continues at coordinate 20,096,466 of NC_135551.1, read as the reverse complement.
TTAGATATAAAAAAATTAAATCGACGCTTAGGAAAACCGGTTAGGAAAACCATGAGTAAATGAAAATTCTTTTTTATCGCTGAAATTTGGGCAAATTCAATAAAACAAACAGTTCAAATGTTCCTTCTGACTTTACTTGCCATTTCTAAGTCATTCAGAATGTTAAAATATGATTATGAATCGAAGTAATTTAGTACATACATTAATGATAACAAAGTGCATGTGTCATAAAGTTTGATAATACCGTATAGCTTGTAATTTTAATGAGTTATTTGCATAATTAGTGATTTTCAGTAATTAGGCTAGATGATAGATCTTAAGAATGCACTCATCCTCTGGTGTTATATGGATGTGTGAGCTGATTAAAAATATGCACTTCTGATCTCAATAGATATAATACTTAATCGATAAAATAGAGAAAATATCATTGTATACTAGTACATGTATATATTTACATGTCATACCTCTCAGTATCGAAACAATAAACGGTTCATGCATATATTCGGAACAGGTAGCCGGTGGGGGTCAGCTATGAAACGGTGATGCGAAGCCCAGGGTTAGTCGAATCTCCACTAAAACTACATCGAGCTGTAAGCCATTAATACACGTACAATTACTGAAATTTAACTAGTAAATTACAGTCTACCATCTTTGAAACAAGTGAATCCATCGCCCTTTTGTAATAAAACTTGGCGAATCTCATAAGCTTAAGGTGAACAGATTACACTAACCTAGATCGTGGTGGTGTCTGTGGATGGTAGGTTGGTAGCCTGAATGAGAATGAATGGGTACTCTTAGGTAGGTTTTATTTGAGTAGACGTGGTAACAAGGACAAAAATAGTTGACAAAACAACTACTTGAGTGGTAGACCTGATTATTTTTTTTCAAAATTATTGTCTAGTATTAAATTGATTTTACTGGCACGAAAGAAGAGATTCAGTTGAGGTTTACTATACGAAAAATCAAATTTACCCACCTTTATCCAACCTTTACCATACCTAGTACCTGTGACCCACCTAACTACCATCTCTGTCAAGGGGTAGTGCGAGACAAAGTGACACTTTTGACTGTTCACAGCCCCCAGGGGAGAGGTCACCGGGGGTGAATTAAGTCAAAGGTGTCACTTCGTCTCATACTCACCACATTTACACATCCTCTGCTAAAGTTTTACCCCGGTGGAAAGACATGGTCAAATATGACTTTTCGTATAGTGCGCGCAGCTAGCTAAAATGGTGGACTCTAGTGAAAGTTACAGCGGGTTAAAAATACACCAAACTCAACTTTTACAGAAGAGGATATGAACAATAAGTTCCAAAGCTACGTTTTATTTATTGATGTAGTAACTAATGGATATGCAATATCATGTCTGGTAGCGCAGAATTTTTCTTTCGACAAGGCGTGAAGGAACAGCAATCTAAAGTTTTGCCTTTATTGAAGGCATTCAGTTTACATCTGATATAAACATATTTTTGATCAATAGCATAGCATCAATTGAATCGTTACTATACAAAGTTATGTATTCGAGTAAATAGACCCAATTATTTTTATTCAAAACTACTGTCTAGTCTCTCACTCACGCCATTATGTCGTATGCATTGTCTACGTTTCTACTAGTATAGCTATTTGGTTGGAGTTACATGTCAATTCAAGGGCACAACATGAATAGATGTGTTCTCCGCTGTTACATTTGATTACAATATTTCATCGAAATTCTAAAATAAAACAGGATAAAGGACAATGTTGCAAAAAATAAAGATGATAAATTCAGTATCTGAAGAATATCTTTTCTAATATTTCAAAGGAACAATATGAATATATACATATTTAGTTTACTTATTCAGTGTGAAGGCACTCTTACATTCGATTACGCAACGAACTTCCTCTTGGTCAGTCATGAATAAAGGTTGAAAGTAACAGCAGAGACACATTCTAATGTACCACCCAACCCCAACCACCAACCCACCAGAAAATAGTATCTTAAATCAAATTTTATTGCATTGTTAGCCATCATTCCAAGTTTTTTATTACTCAAATAAAATCTGACATTCAAATCCTCAACATAAACAATATGGAATGTACCCTTCTACATCTTTTGGTAATTCTCATACACAAATAAATTTTATTGCTGGGAATAAGTAGTCACATGCCAACTTGATGACGAAGTCTATCTCATTTTGATACCATTGCAAAGTGGGAAATTAATGAGCACTCATGAAATGCCTTTAACAACGATTCATTTACTTTTTAACATGATATTTCTACAGAACATAGAGGGAGAACTGAATACAGAACAAATAACAAAAACGTTCTAAAGTAGCTGCCATATTGACTTTTTCCATTGTTCTAGAATGTATCTCAATTGGTCAAAAGTGGGGGTGAAACATTCTGAAGGTTTCTAAAATGTGTTTTACTGAGTGATGTTTCTTTTCTATCTAATATTTGCAGGAGGTCCAATTTATGTAACTTGTATGCTAATATTGAGGTAAAATTTCAAATTTTGTGTAGACCTAAACTTGGACTCTATATCCTGTGTAGAATGTACCTGTCCAGCATTCAATACCACATGTGTAGATACATATTAAAACCAGATGCCAGATCTGAAAAGGAATATTTTTAATGTGTGTATGTACACTTGATAACAAGCGACTTCTGTCGTTTAGATTTCAAAATCAGTTCAAGAGATTTCGAAAAGGACAGTACACAAGCGGAGTTGCTAAACTACAAACTTCACGATCATATAAGCTTACACGCAAATGTTATGTTACAACATGACAAACGTTCACGGGCACAGACAAACCGATAAAAGAGTCGCGTGAACCACAGACAAGTACATGTATGTGCATGAACCTACAACAGAGGGGCGCGCCCGGTGTTGTTTTTGTACCAATATTTGTCAGTTTGATAGTGATAAGAAGTAGACTTTTTTTCGTTCTGATCACAGGCGTTTCTATATAACTCCTGTAATGGTAGTATATGTACAAATATACAGCGTCAAAGTGATTTAATGTGTATGTGTACATATAATGGGAATATTGATTAACGTTCAGTATATGCAGTTGTCATGGGGAGGGTCATGTTTTACAAAATGAGACAAAGGGGAGGGTCACTTTTTACGAATGGAGAATGGGGGGATGGTCATGTTTTTCTTAACAGACCATGTGTGATTTCCTCCGCCCCCTGTAAATATTGAAGGCTCCCTAAACCAACCAGAGTATTCATAGTAACTGAAATAATTCATGGTTAAGGGTTGGCATACATTTTTGAAAGAATAGCAATCAGCAACATCAAACAATACAGGAAATCAAATAAACCTGAAGCATCATACATAATATGCAAATGATATGCAAATAAATAAGCCAGAATTTATAATATTGTGATTAAAATGCAAAATTATACAACAATCTACAGGTTTATCGTCTACAAGATGCCCATAAGTACATTTATACAGATATAAAGCAATCGTACTGTTCACAAATTTTAATTTGCCATCAATATACAGAAAAACCATGATTTTACATCATTTATGAAATTGCTGCAAAAATTACCCTTAATATTGAAATAAAAATTGCCAACATATATTTTTTAATTGCTCAGATGATGGGGAACACAATGATATATGTTGGCAAAAATTAACATGAATTTCACACGAAACCCAAAAATATGGAAAACCACATGAAACATAACTACCAGAACTAGACACTCATACATATATATATATATATATATATATATACACCCCACCTATTCTAAAATTGAGTGTAATCGGAACCACATGCACACAATGTTTTTATTAGGCCTAAATGTAGTACCATTCTCGAGTTCTGAAACGTCCTTATTTAAATATTGTGTGTTGTCACATTGAGGATACTCAAAATAGACGTGTCTTTGGTATCAGCCGAAAATTTGACGAGTTTAACGAGTTTTAATACATTGCCTGTTCTAATTATATAAGCTGTTCGTCTGCACTTTCAGTCAACTGGACAAATCTATGAATAGACAAATTCCGATAAAATCTGAAGTTCAGTGTTTTATAGCCAAACCCTCAAATTTTAACCAGAATGATAATAAATAGAACAGCATAATAGTAAAGTTCCATGGGGTCATCAACATATCATGGTGGCCTACATTTCATCGAAGGTGTACATGTATTCTTTCACTGTTAACTTAGGGGGTCAAAAAACACAAGTGATACACGCCGTCGAGGTCAAATAACTCCCTGTAACAGGCTGCTGCATGCAAAACTATCGTTGCATTTCGTGAATGAGTTAATTTTTGATGTGACCTGGTGACAATACAGTAATAATAGTCTTATTCAAATTTCTGCATAATGAATCATAAATGAATGGGCTTTTGCGTAAAATGTGAACCCCCCCCCCCCCATTCCATCGTGCTAAAAAGTGAACCTCTCTCACTTTCTTTTCTCTAAAACATGACCATTTAAAATATTTCAATAAACATGGTTTAATTGCTGTCAGACATGGAAAAGGGACACTTTCTGTGACACTAGTCTCAGAATCAATGGTTAATCAAATGACTTAATCCCACTGCTGCCACCACTTTATAAGTTTTGAAGGCATTAACTCTCGAGATCTCAAGGATCAATATTGGAACATTTGAGCCTTCAGTATTTAGTACAAAGAGGGGAGGGCCGGGGACTGGGGATCACAGGCTTTTTAAAAATCTGTCCTCGTGGGAGGGCCATATTTTAGACAATGGAAATTAGGGGAAGTATTTTATGATTGTGGCATGATCAAGATATTGATGATAATGAGGCGGATACTGACACGTTTTTCATTGAAATATTTGAACAGGAGGAGGGTCATTACAGGAGGAGGGTCATTTTTAAGAGAAAGGAAATTGAGGGAAGGCCACTAACATTTTACGCCACAAACCGGGCTTGCCCCCCCCCCCTCCTTGTAGTTACTGAAGGCTCCCCAAATAGGCAATTTCTATATCTCTATCGATTATCAATATCTGAGGTTCTGTATTAGCAAACTCTCGCTATAGATGAACAAAATAAAACCAGAAAGATAATAAACAGAACAGTGTCATTTATCATGGTAAACGAGACCATACCGAAGTCTCGCAAGAAATGACATGACAGCGGTCTGCTCACATTTCGGGCATGTCTATGTAAATGTGTTTCACTACTAACTTAGGGAATCAACGTAAAACAGGTGATACATTAAATTCAGTTGATGTAACCTGTTGTCATAGCCCGAGGTACCATGTATGTAATCACACAAAACATGTCTCACTATAAAATCAAACAGTGATTTACTTCAACGGTATTGTCATCGAAGTCAAGTAACTCATACATCATATAGATAACAGGCTGCGTTGACGCAATCGTTGTCTGTCGGGGATGGATTCATCATTTTGCCGTTGGCTTGACAATTTATAAATATTTGGCAAGGCTTGAGCAATGAAACTCTAATCAACGCTTACACAGAAACAAGAGTATTTGTCTGCAAGTGTAACGGGAAATGAAAATTAGTGGATAAAAATAATCTAAAGGCTTAGCTTTCGAACTCCTCTGTCATGTAGTGACAGTACAGTATGAAGATTGGGAATTATGTTGGCGCATGCGTGTTGTGCGATCATTGCCTGTTTGAATAGTCGTGTGAATTTACACACACAAAAATTAGTAACGATAGGTGCTAATAATTTCGTTGGCTCTAATGGGGCCTAGGCAGACTATTTTGGGTTTTTATGTTTTTGGCAAATGTGATAAATTTTACATCATAATCTTCAAGGTTTGGTTATCTCTTTCAAAACTTACACTTTACAAATACTGCACACCCGAATAGTTGTTATCCAAGGTTTTTGAAATGATGCATTTTTATCAGCAAAATATCAAAAATTATGATAAAATAAAAATCCAAAATAGATCTGAAGGTGCTTAAACACATTCATCAGGTCGGTAAAAGATAGTGTGAATAAGTTCTTGTACCCCGCCCACCCCCCCAAGGGTCAAGGGTCAAAAGGTGTTTCGGACGGCCACCAATATGGAACGTGTTACTGTTAGTACGTACTGGTTGTAGTGAATGCGGGCCTAGGCCTTGAACATTCTAGAATCTAGACTATCAAAACGGTTGATCAAAAACGGTTGATAATTTCCCAAAATTAGAAAACAGTCCGGATTTAGAAATTATTGTAATAAGGAATTTACAAGAAATGGTATTAAAGTGAATAAAATTGACACGTGTTGTTTTATGCGTGCATTTCATTTTTAGATCAGTTTACCATGACAATGACTTCGATCACAGCTGTAAAATGATTCTCATTAATTCTTACATCATAATGAGTTGAATATGTGATGCGGTATTTAAAAATTAAAACTATTTTTAAAGCTGGACGCTTCCATACTACATTTGATAATGCATTTTAATTAGATTTACAAATGCAAAATAGTATATGCGCGGCTACACCAGATGTGACGTCCTTTTTAACGAAGCTTACTTGTATGTGGTTATGATTCTAGACTTTAACCTCGTTTAAGTAAAAAAAAGAAGAGACATTTAGTTTATGGACTAAACATGCCACACACAAAAAACACAATCGTCGACGGAAGGGAAATAACACAACTGAAGATATTATATGGTAATTAATCATGTTATTCTGCTTTGCGGCAATGTAACGAATGTCAAAAAAATCAGTAACCGAGATCACGCGGTCTTAAAATGTTTTAATGTAGTTTCTCGGTGATTGAATTTTGTCACATCCCCCCAGCCAAAATTGACGTCAAGATTGTCACACAGAATCATTGTACCCTTCAATTAAAAAAATTCCGACATTTCCCCGCCAAAATTGTCGTCAAAATTGTCACAAAATATCAAGTTTTCAGTGACACTGAACAAAGTTTTTATATTCATAACATGTTATGATTGTATGGTCCACTTTCAATGACCTTTTGCCCTCGTGATTTACCATTGCATTGTGCCTACGAAATATTACGTAACAATATAAATACACTGAAAGGTATTATTAAAATTAACAAGAGGGGGAGGGGAGTCATTGGCAATTAAAGTTATCACACTCTTTGTGTGTGTAATGCTAGTGATGGTAGTGTGTTTAATTTTAATATAATATATAATATTCTTTAAGAGTTGATACGCCCAATTTGTTTGTTTTTTAGATATGAATCGATCAATTGACAACTGAAAAGCCCTGGGAGAGGGTGGGGGGAGGGGGTTGAATTTTAAGTTGTTTTGTTTTCTTTCGTCTTATGTTTATTTATTGGAATTTATGGAATGCTATACATCTTTCCTAACTTTCAGATAAAAAAGGGCGGGAACAAAGCATCTGATGAATGGTAGTAATACTCATACATATGCAAAAACCGGATATAGCGAGATCTAAAATTGGGCGCCATTATTCTATATGCGCCGTCATCAAAAGGAAATTATATTGTGAAGACTTCATTCGAGAACAGAGTGTTGACGTACGTTGCTCAAAGTATAATCGATAGTCGGCTGCATATTACATTTTCATCTGAATAATTAGTCAGTTCCGTTCCTGGAATTATTCCTCTAGCAGTATGGACAATTATGAAAAGGCCAGCTGCTATTACAGGTAGGCTGTATTTTGAATCTACTTAAATACGGTACACACATCTGCGTGGTGTTTTCTAACATACATACATACATACATCTATTACATGGTCAATTAGCTACGTATCATCACAGGGGATTTTTTTTCCAGAAATGTCCCTGACCTTGCGCGAGGATTTTGGGAATATAAGTCATTGACTGGCGGAATACCAAAGTATTGTATATGTGTCAAAATCAAGGTGTTTCAATTTAGATTTTTAAATGACAATAATTTCTCGCCAAACATTAAAAAAAATAAACTTCGGCATCGAGACACGTACACTCTTATTAACATCATTAATAAATCAACATACAGCCTGAGCATTCCTTTGTGAAAGAGTTTTTTTTTTCGAAATGAAGGAAACAGACTAATTGATCAGATGGTTCCGGTGAAAACTGTGATCATACCGTGTTACGAATATTAATTTTTTTTGAGAAAGATATGCATTTGAAAGCGATACTGAAATTATTAGTCAACGCGGTCAAAAAAGTCACCGCTATATCATCGACTCACTAAGTTGGTGAGTATGAGCGTGGACGAGAGTTCGAGTAAAGACGACCAGCAGTAAGTGATGTTATCTCCTACAATATTACACGTCTTTGATTTTAGCTCATATTTATACTTGCTTTGGATCTGTCAACGTAATGACGTTGTTCTGCGTTATTTTGCCAATTTCATGAGGTTTTTTTTAGCTGTCTGGCTGTCAATATCATACTGTTTGTTCATTTCCCTGTTTGTTGTTTACCAACACTCCAAGTTACATGCAAACTTTTCTATGCTATCATCAGTCTAAACTTCCAATCCCTATATGGGTAAGTGTCAATGGTTCATTGCCATTCAATACATCATGTACACATTGACTAACTTCCTATCACAGTCTCTTTGACTATTCATGGTTTATTTTCACTATACACGATAATTTCCATTTGTACTAATCACAATTGTTACTGATTTCTTCATGATCACCCCTGCGTATGTATGTATGTATGTATGTATGTATGTATGTATGTATGTATGTATATATGTATGTGGGTGGTCGTGGTGGGGTGCGTGGATGGATGGATGGATGGATGGATGGATGTTATTATGAATGGATGTGTGTGTGTGTGTGTGTGTGTGTGTGTGTGTGTGTGTGTGTGTGTGTGTGTGTGTGTGTGTGTTTATTTAGAGTCACGAAATGCATACGTACGCATAAACACATACATACACTCACATTCATAGATAGATAGATAGCTTTCAAAATATCATGATGGAATTTTAGGGTTGAAAAAATGCATCGGTAAACATAACCGAAGAACTTTCTACATAGGTACGTTCATGAAATGTTATATTCTCGCATCTAAAACAATCAGTTTGTCTTGTCTACACTCTGCGTACAAAGCCTTGGTCTGTTCTTTGCTTTTGGAAAATGTTGCCGTTCAACGTAAAGAAAAGTGTCTGTTTGGTACACTGAAAATTCCATCAATCTTAAAAGACTTAGTTCACTTATGGTTATTCTTACGTCATTTTTAGCAAAAAAAAGGGGGATGGCAAAATGTGGCCTAAAAACTTTGTTTACTGAGGTTGTACGCGCTCGAACAAAAATATGGAATTTATACCCATGGTTGTTCTACGTCAGTGACAATTCATGTCTACATCATTGGTTCTGTGGTGCTCGACAATCGGACATACTTGTCAAAACGTTGAAAATCGCCTTCACTTTCTTCTTTTAGATTGAGACTTGCGCAGATATCATTCTCCATTATGTTTCTTTTCAATCAGCTGCAAAATATGAGTAACATAAGGGGTCTGTCACTACGAGCCGAAGACGAGTACTGATAAGACTCCTTATTTCACTACTTTCGCAACTGAACAAAGAAAAATATTGGGAATAATATTTAAACCATGTCAAACTTTAGTTTTACACTTAGTAATGTTTTCCAAAGTATAGGTAACACTCGAAATTACTTAAAATAATTATAACACACTCTTTGCATTGTTCCCGTCAACGATCACAATTATGATCGCATTCTGATGTCAAAATCATGTCAAACTGGTTTGTGCATAGAACAAATGTTATGTAACTGAAAAATCTACATCCAAGTGCCTTTTTAGACAGCAAACAGTTCAAAGTACGTTCTGTACTTGTATTGGGGTATATGTCATTGACGAAGGCTTGTTCTTTAAGACTTGACTTGCTACATCGATAAAGACTTCAGATAAATGCAATATTGTCAATACGGCTGTGTTTTCACACGCATAATACCCGCATGTTATTGAAACATTCATGGCCATAGGATTATCCTGCTGTGAGAATTACAAGTACTTCATCGGACTCTGTTTAGTCGGTGAAACGAACGGGCGGCTATTTCTAAGAGATCATACTAAATCCACGTTGGAATACATCGATTTTTCGATTTTTCTTATTTAAATATGTCTTCTACAACTGAAATCAGCGGGTTTGTTGTCTGCAAAAATGATGTATGGGAAAATGAGCATTTTGGCATAGAAATGTGTTTGTTTGGTTGGTATTGCGTTACATATTACTTTCCCAGAGTATACATTATTCTACATGCTTGTTTTGTTCGAAAAGTACCGCTTTCTTACCATCATTAACTTCTCGATTACTCTTATTCCTTCAACTATCGAGTCTGTGTGTATTGGCGCTCTTATCCACTTATGATGTAGAATGGAGACTGTCTGTAGCACGAATAGAAAAGACTGTTAAAGAGAAATATTATGTTGCCATCTTGCGTGTCATGCAGATAATGATGTTCAAACATTTCATTACAATGAGGAAAACTTGCTGGCATTTAGCATTTGCAAACACTAATGGTGACATCACCATTTATCAAATCTATGAAACATATTTCTTTCTTTTTTTAAAGTATGCCATGTTTTATCAGTCTGTTTACGATATGTCTAAAATATGCACCTTTAGGAACTTGATGAGCGAGAATTCTATTTAAAAAATAATAATCCAACTTACAAAACAAGAGTCAGACCATTTTGCAATTTTTCGAATAAGAAGATATCGTGTGAGTACGGCGTATCACATTTCACAAAACCACAATAAATTTTGAAAGTAATTAACGACCGCTGGGGGGGGGGGGTAATTTGGTCCAAAGAGCCCCAAATCAAGAGCGAGATATTTAAATGCCCCTCCTACACAGATCATCAGAATTTTCAACCGCCCCCCCCCCTCGCATCCCCAGTTTGTGGTCTTCCCCCTTTTTCCAACAGACCCCCCCCCGTAAATTCTGCTCGTTCCCTACCATATGAGTTGCAGAATTTTAATAAAACTTTTTGTCGTCTGAAGCCCAGAGAAGAGAAAGTACCAACAAACAATTCTTCATTGACACTAGGAGATAGTTCGCGCAAGTGTCCTACCATTGGACATTTCTTTCAAGGTGTGAGCACGTACGTCTGGTGAACAAATCACACAAAACACATACAGTGAACTTCACAATACCGTACAGCTTTTCTGTTTGATACAACCATGCAGAAACCAATAAGAAACTGCATATGCTACACTTTAAGATAGCAAGACTGAATGAGTACAGTTTCTTGCTACATTTTGTCTAAGTGAAATGAACTACACATGCCACCATACAGACATCAAATGAACACCGCAAAGGACATTTTACTCGCTGCCATCGGGTGTTTGGTACTTAGAAAAACATTGGTGCCCAAATGTCTGCGTGGAGTTGTAATACATTGAAATGGTTTATTTCATTCTGACTAAATGTAGCAAAACATGCGTTTTTGCTATTGAAGTTTCTTGTTTGTTTCTGCGTGGTTGTATCTAACAGAAAAGCTGCACGGTATTTTGAAATTGACTGTAGTACATAAGCTTACTGTGCCTTGTATAATTCTAAAACTTGAATCTAAATTCAGCATCTATTTCGACTTGCAAAAATATGTCGATGTAGTCATAATGGTGTTACATTTAAGTTTGAATTAACGAGTTGATGAAACAAGATAACGTCAAAACTTGTAAAATTGTCAAGTAAAATTTATGATATTCTGTATCTGCGATGAATATTAAACGCTGGGACAACTGATATAATATGTAGCTTCCGTTACATTATTCATATTATTTGTGGGCTGATCAGACTCATTTTTTTGTACTGCTTAGTCATATATCATTCCTCTGTGGCAATCATGAATTGATGACACCAAGCCTCTGTCTGGTTGGATTTCATTTCCTTTGCAGGTTCGAGCCAATCGAGCTTCGAAGAGTCCCAATCATCCTGAAGGATTTGGACTTCTTAATCCTGGAAACAGTGCTACGGAAAGAACAACCCATACTCGGCATGGACGAAGGTAAACACATCTCACTCCTTCCTCGGAAACGCACCTCATTGGTACAGTGAAGACATTTTAGTCAAAGTTACACTAAAAGTGATAGATTTGTGTCCAACTTATACAGGAGACATTCAGTCGTTAATATATTACTTGAAATATACGATCACAAATTCATGCACTGTCAGCCTCAGTGCCCAGACCTTTCGAAGAAGATTTGGCGAATGTATACAAAACGTAACATAATTTCATTTATATATCTGAAACATATTACTTGTATGTTCAGTATCTAGTCTGGTTTAATCGTTCGATTTACTGCTGTCAGCGATTAAATTTTACGTAACCATGCATTTTATTTTGTACATTAATGTTCCTTAAAGGTATTTCAGAAATTTACTTTAAAAAATGGTGAGAAAAATCGCACCAAAAGGAGTATATTTTAGAATGATTTTTGCCAGAAAGTACGAATTTTTTTTAACGTTTCTCGAGAGATAATAGAATTAGCAATCTCATTTCACACCTTGGGTACTGTTCGCCCAAGGCAATTAATTACTGCACAGCTTGTAGCTAGATATATGATAAGAAAGAGTCATCTTTAAAAAAAAAAAAAAAAAAATAGGGGGAAAATTTTAAACAGTCACAATTTGTCGAAGAATGGTATTTAAAACATTCAAATGGTGTAGCACTTACAAGAAGCTACAGTGTAAAGTTAAAAAGCGATTAAAATGCTATGCTAGTTTTTTGAGATTATGTGAAAGACGAGAATAATAGCCATAACCTATATTTCTAATTAATCTGTCAGAGCACCATCAATTCTACAATTACTTTTTATCTCTTCCCTAATCGATCAAACTCGAGATTGCCGTGCCGTAGTGCTCTATCTTCTTACTTTATACTAGCTTGCAGAATTAATTGACATACTTTAGTTAAATCGTTACACTAAGCTCATACTTTAGTTAAATATCTATGTCTTCCCGAGATACACGTAATCCTGAGATCGCAAACTGATAACTCACAATATTGGAGGTGCGAGGACTTAGGGGTTGAAATCTCGAATGAAGGGAGGGAGGGAGGAGAGAGAGAGAGAGAGAGAGAGAGAGAGAGAGAGAGAGAGAGAGAGAGAGAGAGAGAGAGAGAGAGAGAGAGAGAGAGAGAGAGAGAGAGAGAGAGAGTGTGTGTGTGGGGGGGAGATCATTTGATTTTCAATAGAAAGTTACGTAGAATGACTTCTTATTTCGTCTTTAAGTATAGAAAAATATATAGGATTTTGCTCTTTACTCTAAAAATGACATCACCGTACATTAGTTTAGAGTAGCCAATAGTGAAGAAGCATTCATCTGTAATGTAAGAGTTGTAGAGTAGCCAATAACAGTGAAGTCCACATCAGTAATGTATGACTTGGGTATCATTATAATAATTGATTTTCATGAAATTTGACACATGTATACAGGGGACCTTGTACATCCTAGCACTTGGATGTGCACATCCTGGTGCAAGGATGTGGCCACATCCTAGTGCTAGGAAGGAGAGCACAGCTATGTACACAGCCCCGTTACAGGGTATATTTATTCACAGCCCTGGTACATGGTTGTGAAAAACATGCCTGTTGCATGGATGTGGAATGCCGTCTCTGTGCCACATCTGTTTTGCACATCCCAGTACAATAGCTGTGTACATTCTCGCAAACCAGAGTTATTATTTCTACCACTACATTTCGAAACCAGTGGGGGGCTCGTTAAGAACGTTGCCGTAAAACAGGCTGTGGTTTGCGACGATGCACACCTAGCACACAGTTGTGCACATACATGTACATTTTGTACATGAAACAGCTATGGTGGAATAATACCCTATAACAGCCCTTTTGTTCATAACGGACTAGCATTGCTCAAACAGCTGGTACATGGCTGTGGGAAATACCGCTGTTACAGCAATGTTGACATAGCCGGTGCATGAAATTGGGAAATTCCTACATAACAGCTATGCTCACGTAGCTGGTACATGGCTGCGAGAAAAAGGTGGTGTACGCGGATGTTATAAAAACATATACTGCATTGCTATTTTTAACATCCATGTTACATTGATGTTGGCATACCAATCACACATTTGTCAAATCTAGGTATGTTTCACCTAGTGTGTTGGCATGAGCTGTAACATGGATATTTTTCACATAGCTGGTACAGCCCCCATGGCTCCACTGAGATGGTACAGCTATATGTGCACACCCCTGTCCTTGGTATACGAATGTTACATGGGTGTGCAATGTTCTCTATGTATATAGTTGTAGTAACACAGAAATGGGTTTCATATGTCGTGACATTATTATTAACATAGATGGTGAGAACATTGTTTTGATTTTTTGAAATGCAAGAATAAATTGAATTTGCCACTAAGGTTTACAACCATTAACATTGAATTTGTTGTGGTTACATACAATATCTAGATATTGATGTTGATTTCAACTTTTTGTCAAAAAGATTAATATATGAAACACGTGCTCATTATAGCTTTCACACAAAACGCATGTACAGAAATACAGAGCTGTCAAACACTGTACAACCCAACAATATGAACACAAAATTCAAAACAAAACTATACACTGTACTACATATCTAACAAAACTACACGACACAACACAGAATAATGCACGGCTGTACAATTAGCATAGCTATATATACACGGTTTACATATCACAAGATAACACAAATACACTGTACCAGTCCGTTCTCAGTAAATAAACCACTACAGCAAAGTCTTTCCTTTTGTGCGCTTAGACTTATTTTGACCAAATTCATTTGTTCTACCCAACAGCAACCAGTAAAGAAAGAGACTGTGTGGGCAGGATTAGTTCCTACTCCTACTACGCTATGAAGAAATACTACGAGCTATCTAACCAGTGGGAAACAGTAGCCTACTGGATAGACCAAGAATTACCATCGATATTACAACAGTTAACACCAAAAGAACAATGTTTTCGAACTTTATCAATTGGCCCTGGCGTTGGTGAGTATACACCATGAGTTAAGTTGTTCCCTATAACATGAGTTAGGTAGTGAAGCATTTCAGATGAGTAATCAAAGACTTTCTCACTGTAATTAAACGACACTCCGTAGCTTATGATGTACTAGTATGTCTGTCTGTCTGTCTGTCTGTCTGTCTGTCTGTCTGTCTGTCTGTCTGTCTGTCTGTCTGTCTGTCTGTATGTATGTATGTATGTATGTATGTATGTATGTATGTATGTATGTATGTATGTCTGTCTGTCTGTCTGTCTGTCTGTATGTCTGTACGTATGCATGTATGTATGTATGTGTGTATGTATGTATGTATGTATGTATGTATGTATGTATGTATGTATGTATGTATGTATGTATAAATACGTAATGTGTATATGTGTTTGTTGTGTGTGCATACGAGCGTGCGTGTTTCTTAATGTAATTGTTGACAATAAAATAAGAAATATGTTACTTTTGATTTTTGTAATGGTTTTACTGCAAATAAGACAATTCCTTATTAACGGCTCATGTTGAAAGAGAGGCCCTACGTTTCTCAGCTCTTTTGAAAGTATTTCAAAATATTATAGTTTCGTCACT
>NC_135551.1:19996002-20076002 GCF_964340395.1 Glandiceps talaboti | reverse complement strand
TACATCTAATGCAGTCACTATATTTTTCCCGAGAACTGGAAGACACGTTGTTATTTCACTACAATTCCCTAACGCCTGGGGGCGTCCTCTTGATATGTGTCAACTCCGGTAAGATTTTGCATGTCATTCAATCATATGTGCATGTGCATGTTGGTTTCCCGTTTTCATACCTTTGTTCTCTTATAGAGGCGGCTCTCTTTGTTCTTTTATTTAAATACAGCTTTAATAACATGCTCTCGTTGTATTCGTTTACTGGAATTATCCAACTTTTGTACAAGAGCGCCCTCTTTGCCGAACTTGAGAAGTAGAGCACTTCTATTCTATACGTATCTCGGATTTCTGTCCCTGAATATTTTAAGACAAACTATTTCTCAATTTCTTAACAGATGACAACGCTCGGGCCAAACTACTTGAAAAATTTATGACGGGCAGATTTGGTAGGCATGCTTCGGATGTCGAAGAAATCTTAGAAAAACGAAATTGGCGTTACACCAAAGCCACTCTGCCAATGATTGCAAACGTCTCTGAAATTTATATCGAAGAGTCAGAGTTCGGAAAGACGCTACTCGACTACCTGACTGGTGCCATTAAATTCCGCGAGAGGGCGCCCGCGCACTTACTCGACGCCGCACTCTTTC
Source organism: Glandiceps talaboti (assembly GCF_964340395.1). Lineage (NCBI taxonomy): Eukaryota > Metazoa > Hemichordata > Enteropneusta > Spengelidae > Glandiceps > Glandiceps talaboti. The sequence goes on along the minus strand of NC_135551.1, from coordinate 20,075,364 downwards.
ATTTCAAGGCACCCGAGAACTCTTTCAACCGAAAGGGCGAAACCTTTGTTAAGATGGGAGTAGAATTTTTCGTCGTATACAAAAGCTATATTCCTGCTCAGCAAAATGACACTGGTGAAAAGTGAATGATTCGTCATCAATGAATCAACTACTGCAGCGATGCAAAAAAATGCGACAGCGTTCAACTTGAACTCATTGTGATTCTTGTACGTGCCTCAAAGAGTAAGACGCAAGGACTTGATGTACATTACATCGGAAGAAGTTCAACGTCAAGTTTTCTGAATTTGCGCAAAGAGCAATATTAGTAGACAATATGTACTTTTACATGTAAGATGCCAGGAAGCTTTATGCTTATTCGTTCTGGAGAAAAAAAAGATGGGTAATTGACACTATTCAGTAGTCTAATTATAAAACCCAAAAAAGATTCATCAGCTTGGTTTCATGAGATATAGAAGGTTTAATTTTGATCACAAGCAGGACAACACCTGGCGATAACATTCAGTCCACTGATGAAGTCAATCGAGTCTAATAGACGAAACTTTTGGACGAGGTAACATTTCCTGCATGTGATAAAATAACCATTATATATGATATTGATATGAAATATTGATATGTAGCTATATGAAATAGATTGCAAAGCGCAAATTTAAAGAGGAACGCTGTTCCAGGAAATAAAAAACACGAATATTCCTGACACTTATTAGGGGTCATGAATATTCATTGTTCAACCATTGCGTAAACATTTCTGTGGACATCCATGAGGCTGTGTGGCCAACAGCAAATTAAAATTCCCCAAATGAGGACCAAGTTTAACTTGATGTCTATCTGAAATCTCATGTAATCATATATGTAGGAGATTTAAAGCAATGGAAATTATAAAATCCAACAGAATCCAAAGTTCATGGAAATGCCTTTATTTCATGGCGTGGCATTCCCCTTTAAATATCCCTAAAGTTGATAACCATGGATAAAACAAGATACATAGCCTACATGTATATATGGGCTATTTGTCAAAAAGTAAAATAGTTAGACTAGCAATAAATACAGTAACAAACGCTATTCATACAAACACAGAAATAGAATAACATAGATGCGTGGGTTTAGCTAGTGTAATTAATTACATAAGCGATGGCTGGTACAAGCCCTGTAACTGATTCTACTACACCGTATTACCATTTCACTGTTGATAGAGGTCAAAGACCTGGTGATAAACGATTGGACATGGATGATTTATTTGCGACGGTATTCGAAATTATTCCGCAGAATTGTGATCGTGAATTGTGGCAAAATATCGGCGTTTCCAAAAACAACTTCCTATAGTCTTCTTTGTAGCTCAATAAGATTTTTTTATGTTTTGTCCCCCCCCCACCTACCACCACCTTCACCACCACCACCACCACCACCACACGGTATATATTATTAATTTTATGTAACACATTGTTATTCGTCTGAAATAAAAAGTAGACATTCATAACTAAAGGATGGTAAATGCGAGCTTACTGAATATTTTTAAATTGTCCGAGTACCCCACCCCCACCAACACCCCTATGACTGTATTTAGACGGTACACTGAAAAATGTGTTCACTGGCGGCACTTTATCGTGAGATCTGAGTGAACAATTCGAGGTCATGAAGGTTCATATCATTGCATCAACATTATTTTACACATTCCAAGTTCCGTATTTGATACACAATTTACACATTGAACTTTTTAGTTTTTACGTTTTGTAATATGAACGCCTTCACTTTTGATTCTGTGATGTATAATTTGCAACATTGATTTGATTTCGTAAATATTCAAAGCTTATTAATTAAATGTGTAAAGTTTCTATTTAGCGAAGTAATTTAGATAATGATGACGGATATCGAATTGATGGGACAACCAAAGTATGACATTCTGGGTCCGAGTATTCGTTCTTCACGAACTCGAGTACTGCGCCCTCAACCAGAATATCATTCAAGGGAAGGGAAGGGTGTATATTCATATTTCATTTGGTTATATTTTCTGTTAGTTTTCAGTTTATTTCTCCACAACTTTGTCCTTAAAAACTATCTAACTGAATCTATAGTCAGACTTAAACTTCGCTGAAAAGGTAAAAACGATATTTAGGTTATGCATCGAAATTTCATGATTCAAGACAAGTAGCAGATTATAAACTTGGCTTTATCCAAGTACATTATAACACATTGGTCGATTAAAGTGTACAAAATGGCATCATCGCATAAATAAAATAATACAGATAAAACAGAAATGTGGTTGTATTCTGTAGTCGTTTGTTGAGCCTGTTGAATTGTTCATGTGTGGTAGTTGTGATATACTAGTACCCAGTGTTAAAAACTGTGAGCGAAAAATATGAAAAGCGCCACCTACGACATATTATCCACTAATAGTGAAACACTCAGAGATAACGACGGTACGGACTAACCTCTGAAGTGAAAATAATGTATACTATTACTCGAGTAAACGAAGGAAGTATATTTTGTGTTGTCAGCCATACATATGTGTGTGTTTTTCGCAAGTGTTTTTCTTTTCTTATTTTTACTCAAATAAAGAAAATTAGCGAACGAGGTTAAATAGAATCCAAGATGGCAGCCTCCTATGGAGGCAGCGTGCGTTCGGGTGAAATTCGGGTTGTAGGGTGGATTAATAGGACTGAATGGGAGTACGTGTACAAATCATTGTATGGTAATGATGTCAACTTGAAGAAAAGGGCATTGGAGAGGATAGCAACCTGGAAAAGCCGGTAAATATGTTTGTATTTCGCTATCATGGTATCACTGCTTCTGTTCCGGGTCCTCAAATTCACCATAGTCTAGCTCTGGATGTATACGCTACGAGCGTTTACATCCAGAGCTACCATTAGTCCTGCTTGCATACGGAGTAAGTAGTCCCTTCCTTCTTTTTCGTGTTGAGGGTCATGTCAGAGACCCGTGCACCGTCAGCAAGCAGGACCAATTCACCGTGTATTGTTACTATGTAATATCATGGATATGGACATCCATGTTTGCTTTCAACCGTACTACATGCAACACCCTCACTGTGATATGATCTGACACCAGTACTTCAACTACTTGTACAAATTTATCCTTAGCTCTTACATTCGACAGACCAGGCTCTTGACAAAGGATAGCACTTTCAACATCAATTATGATCTACATTTATTACTAGTTTTGCAAACATTATCAACATGGTACATGTATATTGTCAAATCAAAAGACCCACATCAGATTCGAATTAAAATGTTGGTGTGAAATACATTATTTGGCCGAGCTTGAGAAAAAGTTGGTCAAAAACAAACAAAAAATGATTTTATGGTAATCCTTATAAAGGTAACGATAATGTGATGACCTGGGATTGAAACATAACCCTTTAACATTGCATTTATTTTACATATGATATATTTGACAGATTTGTTAGTAAGATGCCAATAGCCATAGACTGTACAGCATCTTTAGTGAATGCAGTAGTACAAGATGAACTCAATACAATTGATGTACACAATTTGAGGTCTATCTACAGTATGGCCCTAATCAGGTATAGTATACAGTTATATGATAAAATCCCACGACTGTTAGAGTGGCACACTCGGGGGTGGGGGTGGGGTATATGACAAGTGCTTGCAGTATTCTTTGGGCCAGTGCCACCATACTTTCACAAAGTGTACAAGTGTAGTGCGTCAGAGTGCCACAGAATTTACCACAAACATGATTAGCCACAGTAGCACTTACGAGTCATAAGGTTCTGTTATTATTACCTATCTTTATCCAAAACAGCAAATCTCTTGAAAAAAATACAACTGTGCATTCATATAATGTCCTGCCCCTGGAACAATAGTAGTGTATTCATTTGCATACAGACATATTCCCAGTTATGCATTAAATGAATGTTTTGGGTATAACCGTATTGCACTGCATTGTGATAGCACTGGTGCATGTACATACAACATTTGAAATGTGGTTGGACAATCACGGTTGAGGGATGGCTGGTGTTCTTTAATTTCAATTGATCTTCATATTTTCCTAGGCCAATAATTTGTCTTCTCTACCCAGGACCTTTGAGTGTTCTGTTGTTATGTGCCTCAGGCAGTCTGCCCTCTAACGATAGCCAAATTTTGTTGTTGTGAGTCAAAATGAGAAAAACTGGGATTTCCTGTGAGAGTCACCACATAGTAAGAGTTAGGGGAACAACAAATTTTGGTGCGTCACTAGAAATTTTGTGCATCAGTGGTGTATCCAATTGGTTTAGAGGGCACACTGGCCTGTGTCTTTCATATGTTCCCATCATACATTGTATGTTTCATATGGATACCATCTCCCACCTATTCACAATAGTCTACTGTCAGGTGATACCACTAGGAGGTCACCTGACCAAACGACATCATTATGCTGATGACGTCTGAGTGATTCAGACGAAAGCTACATAGTCATTCAAAAACTAGATTCTGATAAAGTAACTTCACTATTACTACATATCCATGTCATTGGTAATAATTCAATTTTAAATTGGTTTTTAAAAGGTTTATATATATAAACACAAAAATTTATTTAAAAATGTTCTGTCAACAGGTTTGTGAATATGATAACAGACAAGGCTCAAACCAGACAATATGCTAAACCTGTACATATAGTAGCTGAGCAGGTAAGGTCATTTTTTTAATACAAATAATGACACTTTTTTCACCCAAACTATGTCTGCAAAGTTCTTAGTTCAAAGTTCGTGGAGTCATGATGGGTGAATGGTTAGCGTGACCGGCTTGGAATCTACAGGTTGCAGGTTCGAGCCCCGTCGCTGCCTGCTGTTTGTTTCTGAGTGGCTAAAGTCCTTGGGCAAGATTTGAACCACGACTGTGCCTCAGTCAACCCAGCTGTATAACTGGGGACCTGGTAGGATGTAGGTTGCAATGTGAAGGCTTTAATCCTATGCGCTTAAATGGCTGCAATGGATTGTATGCTCCCCGGGGAGTTGAGGAAGACTAAAGGGCCGTTGTGCCGTTCTGATCCGAGCCAGGGGTAATAATTGTAAAGCACTTTGAGCAAGTGGGAAAGCGCTATATAAGAAACCAACATCATTATTATTATTATTATTATTTTCCAATACAACTATTTTGCAGACCTATCTTGGTTTTACAAAAGGACTAGGAAAATACTGACAAACAATTCATTATTTTGAAAAATTTGAAAGTGGAAAAGATGTGACTGTTATCCGATATCTTGATACATGTGAAACAATAGAATTTGGCTGCAGTGAGAAGTTGGGGGGGGGGGGGGGGGTGCAAGTGCTGAAAAGAAATTATTTGGAACCAAATATTTCATAGTGCCTTCACCTCCTATACTCTAAGATATGTTGTGTTGTTCAGCTCTATCAGGTTTCTCTGCTGGCTGATAGCATGGCATGAATGTCTGTATCGTACAGACTACTTCACCTCCATTTGCCCAAATTTTTAGAGACCCCTTGATCAAGTATTCCTTATTCATTCTCCATATTTTTTTCCTGAAATGCCATTCCATGGTTTCTGAGTCACCCCTTTAAAGTCACACAATCACACATTACATGAAGATACCATATCCTTAAAATGATGTAAAAAAAATATTAATTTTGTAAACTTTACAGGTTGGTTTACCAGAATGGCTAGTTAACCTTCGGCACGAAGCAACTCACACTGAACTGCCATCACTACAAGTGCTACGTACGGGTGTCCAATACACACTGGCATGGTTACAGATGGAGTACTGGGAGGAGAACACAGAGAACAGAGAGACAGCAATGGATGATGAAGAGGAGTTTGATGATGATATTCGAAATGTAGTTATAGCATACCAACAAGAACAATATCAGGTCAGAGTTTGAATTCACTATAATTAGATGTTATACCCCAATAATTTTCTTCATTCAGCCAATGAAAATACGAGTGACCTAAGGGGTCTTTGTCACTACGAGTTGATAGACAACCTTTAGATCACGAGTATTTCCTGACTGAATGAAGAAACATATTTGAGAATAACATAATTATACCAGCCCCAGAAATATCAAAGAAAATTCGGGGAAAGTATTGGTAATATTGAATGTTTTGAACCAGTGATGTAGACACACGTTGTCGTGACATAGATGTACATTGTTGTGATGTAGAATGACCAGAATACCTGGCCTGGTGGTTGTGTAGGAACTTTTGACTCTCGCCTTTCCCTAGTCTGTGTAAAGATATGTTGCGTCATTCCGCCCTCACTGGCCAGAGGTTGACCGATGTGTGAGGGCACCCTGTCACAGCCTACTTTACAAACTAGCCTTTCTCCTAACCGTCTAGCATTTCGCTCATGGTCTTTTACTTAATGAAGCTTTGGCCAGAGAGCAGGCACACATTCTTATTGGTGTTTTAAGTTTTGCCACTGTGAGATAACATCAATAGTGTCACTGAGTGTAATTAGAACCTACTTATATGGTTGGGTGGAGTTCATGATGGACATATATGCATCTAAGTGGAGATGAACATTAATGCAGGCAATCATAATCTTAGGATTGTATACATGACTGCAAAATGCTAGATGGGTAGGACAAAGGCGAGAACCAAAAAAATCAACACAGTACTGGACTCTAGGCTATGTACTAGCAAATATTGTATGTTTACTACCAGATTTATGAGGTCGTAGTCTGTTAGACCATTGGAAAAATCACTAAAAATGATTTAGCTAATCTGACTACAAACCCTCCTCCCCTCTCTCTCTCTCTCTGATTCTACGTAACTTTCTATATGAATCTCTCTCTCTCTCTCTCTCTCTCTCTCTCTCTCTCTCTCTCTCTCTCTCTCTCTCTCTCTCTCTCTCTCTCTCTCTCTCTCTCTCTCTCTCTCTCTCTCTCTCTCTCTCTCTCTCTCTCTCTCTCTCTCTCTCTCTCTCTCTCTCTCTCTCTCTCTCTCTCTCTCTCTCTCTCTCTCTCTCTCTCTCTCTCTCTCTCTCTCTGAACACAAATGTTGTCAAAAGTTACATATATTTATCAGTGTGTAAATGCAATAAGTTTTTTAGATAATGTCAGTACCAATCACTTTCCAGCAAACCCTCTCAACATATTTTCTATTTACTATAACATAGTTCTGTTGTTGAAGTCTTCAGTTATTTTTCCTCAGATTCTGGAAGATCAAAAGTCCAGTTCAGCCAAAGAAGAAGAGAAAAAAAGAAAGAAATCTGTGAAGACAATCAAAGAAGTACTACTCAGTAAAAAAAGGTAACTGTATTTATTTTAAACAGTCAATTCTTTTGTCAGAAGTTGTGTGGTGTTACTAACATGTTAATTGTCTCAAAATGCCTAGCACTAGCTACCTTCAAACATTGACATGTTTTATGTAAATTAATTCATCCATACACATGTACATGTACATATAATTATAGATAAAATGATGTAGACTGGGTGTTTCACACAATTACATATGTGCCGTGCACAGTGGGGATGTAGAAGAAGTCAAGTTGAAATGTTGATTATCAGTTAGAAAATGAACAATTATAGCTATTAAAATCTTCAAGTCCATGTGTAATGTTTTCATTAGAAGCCTGTTTTTACTGCACTGTGAAAGAATAGCAATGCTTATCAGTGTTCAATGTGATTGGGCACAGGATCCTGCTGTGTTTTATTGTGTCTCTGTTATTGTTAATATGTTAGTCTAGAGTTGAAATATGTATATCTTTGTGTCAAAAACATAATGTCGCATGAGTGAAACACCAAGCCTACATCATTTTAGCTGTAATGTCCCATGAGTGAAACACCAAGCCTACATCATTTTAGCTGTAATGTCCCATGAGTGAAACACCAAGCCTACATCATTTTAGCTGTAATGTCCCATGAATGAAACACCAAGCTTACATCATTTTAGCTGTGATGTCCCATGAATGAAACACTAAGCCTACACCATTTTAGCTGTAATGTCCCATGAGTGAAACACCAAGCTTACACCATTTTAGCTGTAATGTCCCATGAGTGAAACACCAAGGTTACACCATTTTAGCTGTAATGTCCCATGAGTGAAACACCAAGGTTACACCATTTTAGCTGTAATGTCCCATGAGTGAAACACTAAGCTTACACCATTTTAGCTGTAATGTCCCATGAGTGAAACACCAAGCTTACACCATTTTAGCTGTAATGTCCCATGAGTGAAACACCAAGCTTACACCATTTTAGCTGTAATGTCCCATGAGTGAAACACCAAGCTTACACCATTTTAGCTGTAATGTCCCATGAGTGAAACACCAAGCTTACACCATTTTAGCTGTAATGTCCCATGAGTGAAACACCAAGCCTACATCATTTTAGCTGTAATGTCCCATGAGTGAAACACCAAGCCTACATCATTTTAGCTGTAATGTCCCATGAGTGAAACATCAAGCTTACACCATTTTAGCTATATAAGTACTGGTACTAAAATTTAACCAAAACACATAATTTGATATATAAAGCTGTGAGCTTTCAACTGTAAACTGTCAGTCTTTTTCACTCTGTGATATATGGCAAAGTGCATGTTGAATTATTTCAGAATTTTAGTAATGTTACATGACATATTTGTCTATTGTGTTAAACCTTGTCTATTTGGATATGGTCTTTCTAATTGGTCTATTTGTAAGCACCCTGATTATCACAACCAATCATACTGAGTGTTATAAAAATCCAACTTTGATATTTTTTTCAGAGAGTCCCTTGTCAAAGCACTGTTACAAGATGGCTTCCTGGTTCCAACTCCCGACCAAATGAAATCCTTGAAAATAACACTAGAAGGTTTGCTAATGTGATTATTACAATATTCTACTCACTCAGTCACAGTGGCTACATATTATTCCACCTTTTTTGTTTGCTGTCAAACAGTAACAACAACAACAAATAAGTAATGGTCTTACTGTCTTCCAAGCAAAGTTTTACGAACTCAAAATATGCAAATAGAGTTCTCAGTTCGTACATATGGGAGTGGGGACCATGTCAAAGTATAGTGATAGCCTGTAAACTTTCTGTTGAATAGCGCCCTCTATCAACAGTGTGGAGATGTTGTACATGGATGAGAGGAAAGAAAAAATTAAATGTTGTAATTCTTGGCTTTTTACATGAAAAAGATAATAATATTAAATTTTGTTGTATTTATGAAGACTTCCACTTTCTTTAAATCAAATAAATATTGTCATTTATGACTGACAGGATTTTTGTTCTTATAAGTTTCAAAAAATTATAATCAAAATTTTTTTTACACCTGTAATCTATAACCTGTTATTTTCTGTTCTCTGTAGATTTTCAGAGTTCTTCCAATCTTCCCAGTGTCCCATCCAACTTACTCAACTTCTGGGAACCAGTGGTACAGCTATTCCATCAATTAAACTACATCCCACTGCTTGTTCACAGCCTTCTGATTGAACTGTGTAGATGCAGTGATCAGGATGCCTTTGCTACTAAATGTCTGGCAGGGTGGATATCATGTCTTTTAACAGCTGTAATGAAAACAGGTGAGGCTAGGAATTATGGGTTATTGTACTTTTCAACTTGTGGTGTCAAAGGTTATGAAAACTCCAGTTTGGATTAGGATAAAAATTTTGATGTGAAAATCGCCTTTCTGACAGATTTCAAGAAAAAGTTGGTTCTGAAAAAAAAGGGGTGATCCTATCAAATCCTTATGGCCTTGATGATAAAATGACGCTGCTCTTCAGTCCATATTAGAGTTTGAGCTACTGTGCAGGAAATTTGTATGGCTGTTTTACCCCCACTTGACTGATGACATGGTATGAGCTAATTGTCTCTCTATGCTGGATCATACCACTTGACAGTGAATAGGTAAATCAAATCTACATCAGTGTTACTGTTAAGGGTGGTAAGTAGGTAAAATCTACCTGAGTCCCCCCCTGTCAATTACCGGGGTTCCCCCCCCCCCACCCATATTATGGTATAATCATGTATGGCAAACTATGCCAGATTTCACAGATTTTCCCCTTCATGTGACCGAGGGTTGCCAGTCCTTAGCATAAAAAACACTGTATGATTATCTTTACAGGGTCTAAATCAAGAGAATCCGATTCATCAGATGAAATGTACAACATGAAATGGACAGATCTAGTCAACTTGTGCATTGAGAATCCCAGTCATTTTACACTTGGCTTCCTACCAATGATTGTGTCACATGTACAACCAGCTATATCAGAGACTACTCAAAAAGAAATCGCAGAACTTTCAAGGACGTTTTTGAACTCAGATGGAAAGTTAGCTGAAGCCAAAACAGGAACAATTTATAGTGTTGATAACGTGCTACATGAAGTAAAAAAGAATAGTAATAAACAAGACCATGATGTGAGACATGAGGAGACTTGTACTAAACAACCAAGAGTTGATTTGAAGAAAAAAATAACAGCCTGGCAGATATGTACAGGTGAGTTCCTAGTATGACAACCACCTAACAGAAACAAAAGAATATAGAAATGCTACCATTGAGGGCTTACTTTTATGTATCAGATTCAACTGTGGAGTAATGTTTTATATTCAAAAGATACTTAGATTAAGGCTTACAGCACATTGCACAAAAAATGTAAAAACAAAAGAATCTGCAGTGTACACTATTGAGGGCTCACTAGTAATAGTTTTGGTTGAGGAAACTGTTATGGTTGTGTTTGTTAGTTACCATGTGTATGTTCGACAACAGTAGAAGGCACCAGGCCAACAGATAAGAGTTGGTATTGTTCCATTTTTTTATTTATTAGTAAAATATTTTATTTGTGTTTGCTTTAAAAATGGAGTGGGCAGTGATAGCAAACATGGGGTGATCTTACATTTGTTATATAGGCTTAGCTAACAATGTAGCTACAACCCGCAAAAAAGAAAGAAAACACTGGTGCTTTTGCTTGTTTGTGATACTGATACATAGCAAAGAGACAAGGTTCATGCAAAGACATACAATGTAGTTAGTGCCAGTAAACTTATCAAAGCATTAACACCACAGATCTGAAGAATCTGGATACCATGACTCTGTTTACAGATAGAACACTATACATTGTAATATTGGTTATGACTGTTACTGTTACATTATAATGTTGACAGGTAATTGATACAAGCATTGCTGTGATCTTACATCAGACACATTCACTGTTGTTTTTGTATCAGTTGTAGAATCGTTTTTACCTAATTTTTATCTTTGCATGAAGTCTTTAATTCCTTAGCTCGCTTCATTCAAGCAAACACACCGGTATTATTTTGCAGGTTATAAAATTTGAATTGGCTCTGAAGAAGAAGAATTTCTAATAACGCACAAAACCTTTGCATTATCTCTTACTATGTGGTGACTCACACTAAAACCTCAATTTTAGCAGTCTGACCCACTACTGACTACAGTTTTTTGCTTTCTTTAGAGGTAATACTGCAGGCTATATAGCACCTGCAAAATGTGTTTGTGTTTTCTTTTCATCCATTGATCTTAAATCCTATGTTTTTAGATCCAATTGACTGGTCCCAGTATCCCATTGGGATGGTTCCAGATCAACCACTGGAAGATCCAGAATATTTGGACTTATCCACATGTTTTGAAACTGAAGGGGGAAGCCGAAGGGAAAGGTACGCTTTACCTGGGAGGATTCTATACAGCATATATAAATATTTGATGGATAACACACAAGTTGACACTTTAGAGAAAGTCTCTTCGACTCACGAAACATAAGAAAAAGTGTGTGTGTGTGTGTGTGTGTGTGTGTGTGCGTGCGTGCGTGCGCGCGCGCGTGTGTGTGTGTGTGTATAAACACGATAAGTGCAAAGTAAAAAAAAGGCAGTTATATCAAAGCAAAAAGTAATGTCAATTTTGAATGTTTTGACTCATATTTTGAAAACAGCAGAGCCAGTGACGTAGACATGTGTCGTTGTGACATAGACACACATTGTCGCAACGTAGAATGACCAGAGTATATATTCCATATTTTTGTTGAACCTGGCTCATGCATGGTATAAAATGTATATATATTTATATATGAATACAGTTGTACCCAGATAAAAAGGCAAATAATTTCAAAGAGATATCTTTGAGCTGACTGCCTCTATCGAAAAAAGACTAGCAGTTGTATTTTATTTTCACCATGACAATTTTTTAAAACATTTTCTTCAATATGGGAACAGGATATTCCAAAGAATTTTGTTAGTATTTTCATTTTTATTACAAATTAGATAGGAGTATTTAATCCCAGGATGTGTCCTGCAATTCAATATGGTATCTACTTAATTTGCATAAAATTAGAATATGGGTACATTTGCATGAATAAATTATAGGTCACAAGTACTGCATTAATTAATATACAACACAGTACTCAGAAGCTACACATTTTCACATATTTCATTTCACATGATAGTTTTTGCGGTCAAAAGCTATATTGTATTATTCATTATATTTTACAAAATCATGTATGTATTGCTGTAACTTCAGAACATAGAACACAGTTTGAGTACTTTTTAATGTAATAATGCATAATTATACTGACGAAATTAATCATGAACAAACTGAAAAGTTCTCTGTGAACAAAACATTTTTCTCAATCAACTTAATTCTTTTGAAACCCAACATTACGTCAGTAGCAGCTACTTCTGTGTGTGTGTTTTTTTTCAACAGTTAAAAAAATTGAGGAAATGATTGTATTCTTAATATTTACAATGATTTGAGGAAATGACACATTGAATCAGTATTGTTGGTTATTGTGACCACTTCCTCATTATTCTATATTGTCACTCCTTTCACAGACAGGAAATCTACACACAATTGGATCTTGATGAGGATTACTCCGGAGATATGGATGCAGAGGATGTTGCCATGACAACAAGTGTTGGGACTGCTTCGTGGACAGACAATGAAATAGTGACATTGAAAGATAGTATTTCTGTTTTCTAAAAAAAAAAAATAGACAGTTTATTGAAAATGTTGAGACAGTAAATTGATTTATTATTAAGATTTCTAAAAGACGGTTGAAAGGCATGACATTTTAGAATGTGTGAGATATATGTAGGTAAGGTATCATTTTATAAATCAGACATCTCCACATCATCAATAGTAAGCTTTCTAATGAGACCTTTGACCTTGACCAACATTTTCAAGGTCAGTCGATGGGGTTTTTTTTTAAAGTTTTAAACTCTTGATTTTACCCCTTTGAAATGTTTCATGATATTAAATTAAATATTGTAAAGTTAACCATGCATAGTAAATAAAAATGTATTTATGCAAGTGACATTGTATTTGCCCAGGAGTGGTTTTCCTAACTTTTTGGATGGGTTCACACTTTGCAAGTTATGTCTACTCTCTGAGTTGACTGTAATCTTAATCTCACATAAAACCCCAAATATGAACTGTTATGTCGGCCCAGAGATGGGTTAAATTATGTCAGGTAAAGGAGGGTGGATTAGAGTCAACACAACTTTTGTGTCACCAAATTCCATTTTATTATGTAAGTATATTTAGTTTCCTAGGTAAGGAGAGTTTCCTGGGTCGAAGTTCAGGGTTACTGCTAAATGACTGGAACAAATGAAAGCTATATTTAAAATTTGTACGTGGTTAATGTCGATACTGAGTCAAGTACAAAATACAATGTGAATGGGACTCAAAATCCATTTTATCAGTTTTACAATTTTAATATCTCCTTTGAGTCAAAACTCACATTTGTTGTCTGAACATAGTAATTATATGCATGTGTGTAAATTTGTAAAGGATATGGGCAAATTTGTGTTTTTATTTTTATCAGAATACTGAACACTTTCAAATTATTATAATACATCTTGTACTGTATTAATATCAAGTTGTGCCCTGACACCATTCAAGTGCCTATCTCCACATCATCAATAGTAAGCTTTCTAATGAGACGTTTGACCTTGACCAACATTTTCAAGGTCAGTCGATGACATTTGTCTTTCTACTATGACTTAAGAAGTTGAATACACAGAGTCTCCATTCAAGTGTCTACCCCCACATCATCAATAGTAAGCTTTCTAATCAGACTTTTGACCTTGACCTACATTTTCATGGCCAGTAGCTGAAATTTGTCTTTCTACTATGACTTAAGAAGTTGAATACACAGAGTCTCCATTCAAGTATCTCTTCCCATATTATCACAGGTAAATGAGACTTTTGACCTTGACCAACATTTTCAAGGTCAGTAGCTGAAATTTGTCTTTCTACTATGACTTAAGACGTTGAATACACAGTGTCTCCATTCAAGTGTCTACTTCTATTGACCTGGATGGAAACTGGAATATGACATACTATTCAACCATAAGGACTCTGTACCCATGAGAAAAGTCAATCTGATTAGCTGTCTGTTTTCGTATTTGGACATTTCATAACATATGATGTCAATTCCGCAATAGTACAATCTTAGATGTGTGTGTGTGTCGTGCCTTGCCTTGCCTTGCATCCTCACTACCAGTATGTGTCCGGCATGTTTGGCTTGGAGTTTGTTGACAACTAATGTATTTTCTATTTCCTCATACCATTTATTTATGAGAACGTTCTTTCTTGTTCTGTCTTAATTCCGTCTAGGCACAGTTTGTTTATTATCATCAGGTGCTGGTATGTGTACATAGTCACAAAACCACCGAATGCCTTTGTCGCAAATGATTGAGTAGGATCTCAGTGAACAGAAATGTACACTACTTTTGCAAGAGTGAGTGAACACAGGCAGTAGAGAGTATGGAGGACTATCGTAATGTAAGTTAAACGGCCTCATTCTATCCCTGTCCCTGTTAAAACTCCCTAACTTGATTAAAAAATACACACATAGTGCGTGGTTGGTCCACTACACCACAATCGTACCAAAACATAACGAACGCAAGCAAAATAGTGGGCTCTCAGTGGTTTGCTGTGCAAATAAGATGCAAGTTAGACGTCCTTGTGCTATCTTTGTCTTCCAAACTCCCTAACTTGATGAAATATACATGGTAGTCTGTAAGATATGCCATGTAATACCACCCTATCATCCACCACTTTCACATAAAATGGAGGCTGATTATGGCACAACACAGTGTATTATACAGACTGAAGTGAAATGTTGATCTAGTGTAACAGCCACACCAAACACACTTGGACGCAGAGAGCTAGAGGACTACCAGCGGGTACTATATAAATAAGGTTTAACTTAGAGGGCCTCATCCTTATCCTTGCTCCTGAGTCCCTAACTTGATTAGGAATGCACACATATTAGTGCATGGTGGTCTACTAAAACATTGTCATACCAAACACCTTGGACACCGGCAGTATAGCAGACTATCAGTGGTCACTATATAAATATAGTGTAACTTAGAGGGCCACGTTCTATCCCTATCCTTATCCTAGCTCCCTAACTGGATTAAAAATGCATGGATAGGGTATTATTTAGTTCCCTAAACAGCAGCCCTGCAAAACACACAAGGGTATACAGAAAATAAAACATTCAAGCACATATCTGATAACATTTTGCTTGTAGGTGTGGCCTGTATCATATAGTATCAACTCAGGTGTTATTTCCCGGTAGGAACAGGATAAGTTTCAATATGTCATAGTAGTGACACATTACTTGGCTAGGCCTCAATAATTCGGCTAGTTTGTGTCAATAATCTACAACCAACAGATATGAAAATAATAAATCCTTCATGTATGGGTGAATCGTGACAAAGTAATCGCCACTTTATAAAGCAGGGCTTCTTTACCGGCATTGTACCCTTGAATCAAGCCCTAGAAGGACCCAAAGTGTTCCAATTTCTTAGACAAAATATAGAAAAGTCTTTTGTGCAAAAAGGGAACACAAAAATACATCTTTAAAGTGGCCATATGGATGATGATTTGGTATTTATTTTGGATTTTGGATTTATAAAACTATTTTATCATGGCTTCCAACTTGAAAAATCAATGTGGAATGACATATACCAAGTCTGTGTTTGTAACTCAATACATTGCAAAAAGCTAAAAAATGTGTAAAAATAAAAAGTCTGTCATTGTACGTACAATAACAAACATGTTACACATTTATTAATCTTTTGTCATTAATTGAGTTACAAACCAGGAATTGGCATATATTGTTTCACATAGATTTCTCAAGTAGGAAACCATGATAAAATTGTTTTATAAATTAAAAATCTAAACTAAAAACCTAATCCTCATCTGTATGGCTATTTTAAGTATATTACACTGAGTTAATTCTGCCTCCAAAATTACACAGATAACAGCTTTAGTACAGCTGATAACAAATATATGCAAATTAGTTCATTGATATGCGATATGTGGTCAGTAAAACTAAAAATAAAGATTTTTTTTTTCAGTCACACAGTGCTTTTGGTGCATGGAATTCACATGTTTCAGTAAGTAGCATACACGTACTCATTGCAAGTATTAATATGCAACAAAAATGACCCCAAAAATGCATACATAAACTCAATTTATGAGTAAGTGACAAATTGGCCTAGTATCTGTGCAAATGAGACAATTCCATGGGAAGTGATATAAATAATGGTAGTGGTGATTACTTTACTAAACCATAATTACTCTGTTCTTTACTTAATGGTTCTTTCACATGTGAACCAGATAACAAATACAAACACAAATGTGTTGACTTTGAGCTTTAGTTGAAAACTAGAAACCACAAATGAGTCATGTTTATATACATGTACGTGAACTCTGAATTCATTAGTTTTCAGGCATGTACTTCAAATGTTATTACCGGTGTTTCAATAAACACATTAATGTGTGTTGATGAAATGGAGACCATAGAGACCTTTACCTTGAACAAATTTTAGATTCTTGACTTTATTGATAATGCTGGTATTATGATAGCAGGGGAAGGGGAAGGGGAACGGAGAGGTACTCAGCATTAGAGTAAACGTTCTTTCAATGTTTCATATTTCATTGACTTGAAAATCTGTTGACTTTATTTTAGATATATATATATATGATATAAAGATTACTATTCTATATACTGATGATATGTCTTTAAGTTTATTGTATCTTAGTTGTAAAATTGTTCAGTATTCTTCATTTGTCCACTCTGAGCATAGTGTGCATACACACACATGCAGACATGCATACATACATACATACATACATACATACATACATACATACATACACACACACACACACACACACATACATACATACATACATACATGCATGCATGCATACATACATACATACATACATACATACATACATACATGCATGCACACACACACACACACACACACACACACACACACACACACACACACACACACTGACTTTCAACTGTGCCTTACAACTGAATCAAGAGTAAAACTTATGTATTGTCTAAATACTGATTCATCTTTTGCAATGTAGTTTACTGATATATTTATTTCATTATATCTTGATGTACATAGGTACCACTTTTAAAGTGGCAGAAGCTGAGTTTATAAACTTTTTACTCAGGTGAAAAAATACTTAAATAAAACCACTTTCCAGTATAATGTTAAAGTCTATGCATGCCTTCTATAGCTGTAACATTACAATTGTCTTCTGACATTGTTAGAACAGTTAATTGCATAGGAGGGATTTCCTCAACATTTTTGATATGTACGATAAATTACATCATCAGACTGTTTATGAGTTATATCTTGATACCATGTATGAGTTCAGTCAATTACAAGTGGTGGGTAGGTATAAAGTAGAATACTGTGAGTACCTTTTAAAAATATTGCAAAACTACGCCAAAATGTGTATATAAACTTAGCTTGTGCTCCTATAAGTGTCTATGTACACTACTCTGGATGCCAACGTGGTTTCTAACTGAACCAAAACCACAAGTTTGTGAGTGGATGTGTAAATGATAACGAGTGGATGTGTACATGATAACTATACCGTACAGGAACTAGATTAATATACACAGGCCCCCACTAATTACTAGTAACGCACACAAAGTCCCCTACTCATGCTGTTCACACTTTGGCCTATACTTCCAGGTAGGGAATTCCCACAGAATAAATCACACATCAAACAACAAATTTAAGTCATATTATTTATTAGCACTCACTCAACAAATAGTGTAGTACATTAATGGTAATATAATACACACACAAGGATACATTTAAATGTGTCGAAATGTTATCATTTGTCAAATCTAACTTCCATTTCTGAGCAAAAATAGAAAAATGTGGCAGTTTTCTGAACACAAATGCTCTATTTGTGAACTTCCTGTCTTCAAGTAGTCTGGATGCCAACGTGGTTTTTAACTACTTATATACTTACGTATCGGAACTGGACTAGTCTTCCAAAACATATAGGAACTAGACTAGTCTTCTACAAGCACAGACCACAGACTACATTATTCAAGTTCATGTCATTCTTACTACACAAATCCAACTATAATTTCTGTAGAAATATTGATGACAGTTTTCTGACTACACATGTTCTACTTGTGAACTTATACTCCTGACTTCAGAGTGCTTATAGTTTAACCGACTACATTGTATACTCAAATCCAGGTTGTTCTGTTCAAGATAAGGAAATGGAATTAACTGTAGTGCCAGATGAGCAACTCAAAAGCATTAGACTGATGTTGGCTAAATGTTAAAAATGTCTGTCTTTATGTATGTATGTATGTATGTATGTATGTATGTATGTATGTATGTATGTATGTATGTATCTATGTATGTATGTATGTATGTATGTATGTATGTATGTATGTATGTATGTACGTACGTATGTTATGTATGTAAATATATTTATGTATGTGCACTTATGTATGTATGTATGTGTGTATGTACGTATGTACGTATGTATGTACGTATGTATGTATGTATGTACGTATGTATGTATGTATGTATGTGTGTATGTACGTATGTATGTATGTATGTATGTATGTATGTATGTATGTATGTATGTATGTATGTATGTATGTGCATACATACGTATGTACTAATTTTTACGAATTACAAGGCATTTTAGTCACTACATGTTTTTGTATTTTCATTTTCCAGCAAAATAAGCAAACACAAGTCTTTTAGTGAACATTTCCAGGATTACTAGTATGTACCGACGGTATAAACATTATACCGTATGGATCAACGTATGTAACATTCTTATAATTCATAACTATTTCCATCACATTTGAATACTTGCTGAAACAGTGCTGAACTACGATCATTTATCACGACTCAGTGCTGTTCTCTTCAACTACACCGTATGGAATAGAAATATATACTGTAAACCTATATGTTTTCACTACTCACAAATTTTTGTGATTTTACAGTCTTCAGCTAGTTCTCAGCGAGACTAATTTTCACTAATTACTGGACTGCTACATTGTGTTCCTATACAAGAAGGCATTTATGTCACTACTTATTTTTACTAATTACCAGGCTAGTACACTTTGTTCATGTACAAGAAGGTATTTTAGTCACTACTTATTTTTACTAATTACCAGACTGGTACATTGTGTTCATATGTACAAGAAGGCATTTTAGTCACTACTTATTTTAACTAATTACCAGACTAGTACATTGTGTTCATATACAAGAAGGCATTTTAGTCACTGCTTATTTTTTTTTTCTAGCAAAATAAGTGAAAATAAGTCTTTAGTGAAATATTCCCAGGTTTACGATATGTCACCTGTTGATGTAAAATATCGTTTTATAGCACCGAATGGTATACAACGAGTGGAGTAACCATATGTACTACCGATAGTTACCATATGTATTAGTTCTTTAGTAAACTACAGACAGGGCAGATTGAAAGCAAAACGTGTGAAAATTTTAACAGATCCATATGCTTACTCTATAGAAATACAATAGAACTACTACTGTGTACATTCAACGGATTTCAGCTGTCCATCTGATCTCATTTGTGTTTGGGATGTTACTGCCAAAATTAATAATTTGAATGTGAGAATTAGTGAAAGAGGATTATGCATAATTTAAGCTAGAATGAAAATAATAACCACATTGGCACTCTCAAGGCATGGAGTTGTGTTGTTATTAGATACTACTGGAGTAATGACGTGAATAGTCTGGGATGATTACTCACACAGAGCCCACAGGTTTGTCTGTGGACTGACTGGGAAAGCCTTGACAGTTCCACAGCGAAGTGATATGGAGTGTGCAATATAGCCCTGTCATGTAGTCCCAAAACTGAATGGATTTCTGTAGAAATGAGTAAATGTGTATGTCTGCACATAGACCCTCCACCAACATAAAAGAAAATTGCTGGGAGCAATTCAAAGACACGAAAAAAATTTAAACTAAAAAGAATAGTTTTATCAAAAACGTGAATTCATAAGACGTCCTTCACCTTTATAAGATTTGATATTACTTTCTCAGTTGTAAGCTGTAAGTTTAGGAACCCCAAGATTTTAATCAGATTATCATGGAGTCACCCAGACCCGGCAAACCTGTGGGCTCTGTGTGTATAATTGTCCCCAACTGTTCAAGTCATTACTCCAGTAGTCCCACAAATTCACGCTCATCTTGTGAGTGAGACATGGCTAAGTGGTACAGCCTTCCCATGTAGTCTGTAGAACACTCACCCTGGGTTTGTGTGTGAAACATGGCTGAGTGGTACAGCTTTCTCATCAAGTCTGTAGAACACTCACCCTGGGTTTGTGAGTGAGACACGGCTGAGTGATACAGCCTACCCATCAAGTCTGTAGAACACTCACCCTGGGTTTGAGTCGGTCACAAGAATTATACAACTGTTATATTTCAACTACAAAATGTTTGTGAAAGGGACCGACATATGCTGAAAAGTTGGCGCAACAGCTAGACTACCAGTTATGACTTAATTCTGATGGTAATCAAATTGAGTGATCAAGGTTCATAGTTAATGGATCGAAATGTTGTATTTGTTTCAAATTTACCATTCCAAAGTAAATATACGTTACTGTCCACATATTAATTCTTTATATATTATAACCTTTATATATGCTTCAATATAACATAATATTGTCATCATCTACGTTTCTTGCAATCATTTCTCATTACATTATAAGTAATTTGTGTCACAAGTTTGCCACACAAAAAAGTGAAAATAGTCCCAGTTGGATATATCAATAAGTTGGTATTTAAAATATTTCAAAACTGTCACAGTAATCGGAGAGTTTTTTGTGATGATGTCATTCTCTGCTTCCTGATTTCACAACATACTGTGATTCAAAGGGCCGGTTATTTCCTGTTTTCAAAAAAAAAATTACATGAAATGTGAGACAGATCACACACTACCCATATCCCTTTCAAACTTATTTACACACTTGAAAGTTTCCCACCAAAAAATTTATGACAGATTTCCAAGGATTTTTTCTCTTCTTTTTTTTTTTTTTTTGGTAAAATCACTCCATGATTTTGGTGAGAAAGTATGTTTGTAAAACAGACTAATAAGCCTGTCTCAAATTTAGGTACAAAAATTTCAAAAATCTACACCAAATTACCAAATTTTATTTTAAAATTTTCCAAATTTTGTGGGCCTTTCACTGAGATTATTTCCAAGTGTCAACTATGCAGAGTACATACATTTACATACACATCTAAACCATTCTGTACTGATAAAACTGATTAATTTTTTCGCAAATTTCTTGATAAATTCTGGAAAGTTTACCAGCTATTTTCTTACATTTTTTCCTAATTTATTTCTCATTTGGTGTAATTCGTAAAGTATATGTATTATTTTTCCATGAACACATGTACTACTACTACTAGTGCTACATAATCTACTACTTTAAATAACAATTTTTTTTCAAATTCTGTTGAAATGAAAGTAACCATTACACATACCAGGTCCAAAATTATAATCATAAATGGTCGTATAACTGTCGTCAAGCATCACTGTAATGTGGTTAAAGTCTGATGTGGGGATACAGTTAGGTTGCTTTGTTTACCTCTGTTTCCTTCATATTATTGTCATTTGTTTTTGATTTTGTGATTTTGGGAGTGAACATCTTCCTTGGGTGTATGGGGTGGTTTGTGGGGAAGGTGCTTAATCCCAGAAAAACAAAATAAAAAACAAACAACACTTCTGAAGGAAATAGAGGTATAAATGAAACAGTTGAGCTGTATCATATTCCCACGTTAGATTTTAATCAGATTAATGAGCATCACTGTAGGATAGCATTGGGTAAGTTGGTTTGTTGTGTGGGTGGGTGGGTGGGTGGGTGGGTGTGTGTATGGGTTGGTTTGTTGGGAGGATGGGTTGGGTGGGTTAGTGGGTTGATTTATTGGGAGGATGGGTTGGGTGGTTGGTTGGATGAATGGGTGAATGGCTTGAGTGGGTAGTTGGTTTGTTTTTGAGTGGATTGGTTGATTGGTTGGTTGCATGAATAAGTTGGTTGAGGTAGGGATGGGGCTAAAGCGGTCTCACTCCTGAATCAATAATAAAGCTAATCAAGTAGCATTAAATGTTACAAAACAAACTTAACCATCCATATCTCTTGACATGATAATGTTCCCATGAAAACTATGAAGTGACATTTTAAAGCCATAGTAACTGTCATTTTCACACATTTTTGTTTTAGTATTTATGTTCAGTAAATGTCGACTTTAAAATACTATTATCGTTGTTCCTTTTTCTAACCATGTACTTCAGCTCTGGACAGGCTAGTGTGGAAGCCCTTATGTACTAAACTATAGTCAGACTAAACTAATTGCATCATGGATAGATTTCAGTCACAGAACGACAAGTGTACATATTATTCTTCACATTTCATACATTGTACTCAAACCTGTGTCAACTTGCTTTTATCAAAATCTGAGCTGAAGACTTCCATATATATAAGATTCAATACTTTATTCCTGATCCCACACACATTAGACTATTGCCTTGCTGAATTGTTATAAATTTAAAAAAAAAACTTTAAAAAAACAAGTAACTGACTGTAACAGATCTGACTGTGGACAACCTTAATCTTTCAGGAAAAAATGACTTTTAATAAGAAGTGGTGTCCTGTTGTTTTGAAAACATTTAAGTCAAGTTTTATAACTTAAGTTTATTACCTCATACATTCAATTTAGTCTGAGTGTATTATCAACTGATACAGTTTAGGCTGAGTTCCAATTACTGATATGTTGTGAAAATTAATCTCCACGGGGTTGACTCAGTTGCTATGGGTAGCTCTATCTCTATGGGGGTAGCTCTATCACTATGGCCATAGCTTTATCTCTACGCAAGTAGCTAATATCTCTGTGGGGGTATATCTCTATCACTATGGCCATAGCTTTATCTCTACGTGAGTAGCTTATCGCTGTGGGGGTAGCTGTATCTCTGGGGTAGCTCTATCACTATGGGTGGTAACTATCTCTATGGGGGTAGCTCTATCACTATGGGCATAGCTTTATCTTTACGTGAGTAGATTATCGCTGTGGGGGTAGCTGTATCTCTGGGGTAGCTCTATCACTATGGGTGGTAACTATCTCTATGGAGGTAGCTCTATCACTATGGGCATAGTTTTATCTCTATGTGAGTAGCTTATCGCTATGTGGGTGACTATTATTAAGGAGGGGGGGTAGTTTTATTGCTATCAAGTGATTTTATCGTTGTGGGTAGCTTCAAGCGTAATGGTTTCGCGCTATCACTATGGGGTACTTTATCAGAATGGAGGTAATTATATCACTTTGGAGTAACTTCATCACTATGGCAGTTACTGCATCACTATGGAGGTAATTATATCACTTTGGAGGTAACTTTATCACTATAGAGATAAGGTTATCACTGGAGTAATTACTTCATCACTATGGAGTTTTACCAGGGAGGTTTTGGTTGAATTTTTCACTCGTCAAAAATGTTTGCAGCCTGCTCAGGTACCATAGCTTTAAATATAAGCACTTATTCTGTCATTAATAGACTACAATACAGTAATAAAGAAACTCCTCAAAGGGGGGGGGGGGGGGAGAGAGAGAGAGAGAGAGAGAGAGAGAGAGAGAGAGAGAGAGAGAGAGAGAGAGAGAGAGAGAGAGAGAGAGAGAGAGAGAGAGAGAGAGAGAGAGAGAGAGAGAGAGAGAGAGAGAGAGAGAGAGAGAGAGAGAGAGAGAGAGAGAAACTCACAGAACTCAAACGTCATACATAGATACAACGTAATTTATTTCAGGTCAATAATGTGACCCCACATCACAGGTAAATAATTTCAAATATCACCCACTTTTTCTACCCACATCACAGTAAATAATTTAAAATATCACCCTCTCGTGCTAACCTTATGATGGGTATATCATAATGCCTTCATCTACACACATAAACATAACAAGTATATACTTTGGTTATTAGGCTTCATTTATACAATACAAGAGAAAAATGACTTTCATTTCGACAGACAAACACCAATAACAACTATGAAATATACAAAAAGAAATCACATAAAATTTCTCGGGAACAAATGACGAGAACATTTCAATAATCCAGTAAATAGAACAGCACACACTCCACCAATGAGCTACTTACAGTGCTTTATACAACGTGTTCTCAAAATGGATCAGAAAAAAAAAAAAACACATTTTCAATTTTTGAAAAGTTTTCCAGGCATGCATGCAACGAGACTACACTAGCTGACAGATTCTAACAAAACTATGCATTTTTTTTTATCATTTTTTTTTAGATATAATAAGCAAACTTTTACAAGAGTTTGAACAAATACTTAGCTTCTAACAGATAGAAATATGAAATCACAATTTACAATTAAAAAGATATATAGAGTATAAATTTATTATGCAGCCAGCATTGGCTATACTTCGTTACTAGACGTCCCCCATACAGTGTATTGTAACACTGTCAACTTTGACCTTCCTGGAACTTTGAACTTTAACCTCAAGTGGTCATATGACATCACATTGTTTCCATCATGCCGATGGTAATTTTTCCACATTTTCATTCTTGACCACAGATAAACAAGAGTGTATGCTTTGACTCAGTGTGATAAATCAGTTGTTTTTTTTCTTCCGATGAGAACACGCATCCAAGTTTCGTGTTTGGAGTTAGTGTTCCAAAAAAAAAGCTCAAAGTTGACATTGTTGAGTTTGTACACCTAGGAGGACTGCAGTAAGACATTTTTAAGTTTTCGTCTTATAAGGTGTAAATACGGTGCAATAAATATTATTGCACTTACAGAGAGCTCCTATACGATTGGTCAATGGCTGATTATTATGATAAATGAATGAAAGATCGAAATAAATAACTCGGGGGGGGGGGGGGGGATGTATTTGTGGTAAAATTCTGTGAAAACAACTACATAGTGGTTGTATATGTTCAGGAAATAATTTGAGTAAAATTAGCACGGTATTCTGACTTTTGTAGAAACTGTCCCAACAACTAAATGGTACCCCCTCTGTCTACACACTTTCAGTGTGTACAGTTAGCATGGTATGCTATGCTTACACTATGACCATTATCTAGAAGCTGTCCTAACAACCAAACAGTAGCCCCACCCCCACCCCCCACTTTAGTCTACACACTTTCAATGTGTACGGTCAAACCTACCATAGTTGTGCGTTACGATTCTATGCACTGGTAACTTGACATTTCAAATTGTTGTATAACATATGATATACATGAAATAAAAAATTTCTACGTATATAAAAAGTACAACTTATTGGTGAAAACTCAATATTTCAGTGTTCAATTTTTCAGAAAATATGAACAGTTACCTTGTTAGATAGCAGTGAAGACAAATTAATAAACTATGTTAAAATGGGGTGTGATGTCTAAACAAATAAACCAACGTATAGGAGCTCGTTTTACACATCTACGTTATAATTTTCTTGGTTATAATACATCTCACAAAAGAGACAACTTTCATTAAAAGTTTACACGCTTTGTACTTAAACATGATAATTTTACAATGTTTCTTTTTTTAAAAACAACTTGTATGAACTACTAGGCAGGATAAATATCTCCTGTATGTTGTCATTTGCAAAAATATTGCAAAGACACACCGTGAGTTGCTCGTACCGTGCATAAAAGATTAAAAAGTGCACTTATTGGGTGCACAAAATAGTAAAACTTAATAACAGCAGCACACTTGTAAGAAGTACTGGTGTCCAACAAAAAAAATATACACACTAAAACTAGTTTCTGGAATCCTTACTCTAATACCCTCACTTTCCTAAATGACTGCAAGTTGACCTTTGGCCTTCCCCCACATTGACCTTTGACCTTGTCAACCCCTCACTGACTTAAATCATCAGTGCATTTTGTCATTCATGAAGACGTTCAGACTTTCCCCACGTTAACTTTACAGGTACACACGAAATCGTATTTTTTCATCCTCTATCATTTCAAAAACAGAAATAATATCCTAAAAAGATCGAGAATGTTCACTTTTCTTGTGTACTGTTTGGCATTTGTGTGGCCGAGCTAAAAAAAAGTACTGCTTTTTCAGAAAAAATATTCTAAGCTCTTTCAGTATCTGTAAAAACAACAATACTATTAGAATACATGAGCAGACTTTTGAAGGCTTGGTAATATCAAGTTCTCGTTTTGTTTGACTTCGCAACTGTACATGATTATTATCAGGAATGGTGTTTTATCAACCACTTGTTGCCTTTCTCTTCCTTCCCTTGGCACGAAGGACTCTACCTGAGTGTGCTGTTTACATGGCGAGTACAAGCCTCCTTTTTTTTATAGATATCTATGTGTACAAAGGAGACACTAAAAACAAACATGTGTCCCTAGATACTGTCCAAACCTTAAACAGCGGCGGGTTAAGTGTAGGCATTATCATGTTAGAAAGTCTGTGACATTTTACCGCAGACAGTGAGTGGTGTTGGGCATATCACTGGAGGCGATCATCTTCTGTCTGATGACTTACACTAGACCTAATTTGACAAGTGATAACTTGACACCACCCATGGCAACTAGTTGCTATTAACGATTGCCTGAATTATCATCTGCGGGTCCATTTCATCTGGATGTCTCTGCATGGCAGATGTAATTTGTTCGTTAGAAAAGCCGACAGCGGTCAGATTGTAGAAAATGTGAAATCTTGGATCACCTTCTTTAAACGCTATGTCTGTACTCGTACTGTTGGGATTTTTCGGCGGCTCGATATTCACCGGACGCTGGATTGCCTGTACTTGTGCTCGCATGGGTTGATTTTGCGGTATTGACCACAGAGATGGCTCGCTACCATTGCGAGCGGGTGGCCTTGCGTAGGCTTGTTCTTCATGCCAATGATTATGCTCGCCATCTGGATGATATGTTCTGCGGGCTCTCAGAGCATGTTGGTTTTCTTGGTAGAGCTGTGGATCTGATGTACTATTCTGACGTATCATGTTAGGCCTTGGTTCATGAATTGCTGGGATTGGACCTTCAACCGGGTAACTCTTCAATCTCT
Source organism: Glandiceps talaboti (assembly GCF_964340395.1). Classification (NCBI taxonomy): domain Eukaryota; kingdom Metazoa; phylum Hemichordata; class Enteropneusta; family Spengelidae; genus Glandiceps; species Glandiceps talaboti. The sequence continues at coordinate 20,048,100 of NC_135551.1, read as the reverse complement.
GCACATTGGCATGGGGTTGTTGTTGTTGATGATGATCTATGTAATCTTGACCAGCATGCATATGGGCCTGAAACATACACATAATGACACAACTTTTAACACAAGATACCAATGTACTCTATGATCCTCCCAAACCCTTTTTGTGCCTGAAACATACACATAATGACACAACTTTTAACACAAGATACAAACGTACACTACGATCCTCCCAAACCCTTTAGTGCCTATCATGCTATAATTAATTTGTGTATTGTTTCTAGTATTGTAATTTTAACTGCTGGCAGTTTCCCAATTTCCTCTCGTGGGATCAATAATGTGTATTATCATTAAAATTATTTGTATAGTACATTATTTTCGTTAAAACCTTTACAGAGTACTGGCTTCAATCATATGAACAATATACACAACATTTTCTTTGACTTTGCAAATTGACATTCAATAAATACTTCCATTATTTTGTGCCGAGAACACTGTTTAACACATCATCTTCCTGATCATTCAGAGTTAGATAATAATAATTTACAGTGTTTACACTTTAAAATGAAAGAATTTTAACATTGAGATAAATTTGTTCATAAAAATCATAAAAGTTAAATAAATTTTTTTTTAAAACAAAAATGTTGCGATTACTCACCGGTGCATGATACATGTCTGGGTGATGATAACTGGGTTGCCGTGACAATGGTGGGTGTTGTCGATATCCGTCTCTAGCGTATGGCACCATTGGTCCCTGCTCAACATAACCATATGGACTGTGGGCAATAAAGAACACAACAGTAAGAAATAATTCATAACTCAAAACACAAGGTTTGTGCTTGCGAGAAAAACTCCACATTTTCATTGCACAATTCGTCATGTCAGTGCAGTACGGTCATATCTGCTATGCAATTGTATAGGCAGATACAACCTTACAGCACTGACGTGACGATTATTATTTGATTAGTTTGTGGCAGGGTAGGGTCTGGAACTGAAACCATCTGATTCAAAATCACTTTTATGCTCATATACTGCATATTTTATAATAATTTCACGTACATACTGAAAACATTCATACACTCTAAACCTGGAAATTTTCACTAAAAGACTTATTTTTGCTAATTTGCTGGAAAACAAAAACGCAAAAATAAGTAGTGACTAAAACGTGTTCTTATACATGAACACAATATACCCGTCTGGTAATGAGAGAAAATTTGTCTTCGAGAACTTGCTGAAGACTGTAAAATCACCAAATTTTGTAGTAGTGCAATATCTAGGTTTACATTATCCTTTTCATAGGTACGCAAAATATATCAGTTCTTTTCAATGCAATACTTAAACGTCAAGTTGTAGAATGTATTTTATAATAATTAGCGATTAGATATTGAAGGTGAGGTTTGAATGAGTTGTAAAGATTGTTAGGTTCTTTAATACCTTTGCTCTTCAATTTTCATCCTACGCATGTCACTTGCAAGATCAGGATCCATATATGAATGCATCATTGCCTCCCGTCTGTATCCCGTGATGTCTGAGGTATGTGGATACTGCTGGGCCATTGGTGGTGGTGGACGATTATATGCCTGTATAGGATGTGTGTGTGCTTTGTAGGGGTACTGGCTACCATCTCTAATATATGGAGGTCTCTGGGTATACATCATGGGACGTGGCCCTGGCTCCATATACTGATCATATCTCATCGGTTGCCTTTGAAGTGCCTCGTCCGGTCTGGAACCATCTGCCATCATTGGCTGCCTGGGTTTGGGTATGTTCGTTTCTTTGTACAAGTGTGTGTATCTACGATCTCCGATACTTGCAGAGTTCTGCGGACTGACAGCTTTTTTCAGATCACTACTGGACGATGAAGCTGTTTTGCCAACTGATTCATGACTAACTCTGATATCACCCCTTGCTTTCAGTTCTTTTCTGTTCTTTGCTTGCTCCTGTAATTTCTCACTGACACTCTTCTGATGCTGGGGTCTATCCGAATGGTAATATTTACATTTATTCCCATAGGTGCACTTCTTTCCATATGGACATGGAGGAGCTAGTGGTTCTGGAATGGTTGGATTCTTCCGTAGAAAGTTATCAAGGCTGGGTCCATGTCGGCCAAGTGGATCATCAGGAGGGTAAAATCTGTGTAAGCAAAGAATGAAGAGGTTTTACAATATGTCAAAATATGCATCAAAATATGAAAAAACTTTGATTATAGAAAAGATGGCTCTATCAACAAATAATATTGTTCATTGCATATTACTAATCTAAGATTAATATACCTGAAAAATATACAATTTTAGGATTTATTTCCTAACTAAAATTTTGTAGAACTTTACTTTTTTATTAAGTGTCATGAGTCTTGGGAATTAAGCTGTACCTATGGTTGGAAAACATAGTCACATAAAAACAGGGAGGGGGAGGGGGGTGGCTTGTTCACAGAAAAGACACCATATTTTTCCCCCTCATGTAATAAGTAGAAATTTACGTAAAAAAAAAAAATGTCTGGAAATGGAGACATGAGGTCATTGAAATCCCCATTATGATGAAAACTTCAAGTAAGCTTACATCACGGGATACTGATTGACAGACCCCCCTCTCTTTGCAGGGTTTCACTGGCCTTGGTTCACCTGCCATTACAGACCATTGTTTACTGTGTGACAGCTATAAATGACCCTTGATTCACTACTTCCTGGTATCTACATAGACTGGCTAAATAAGGAAGTGAAATATCAACTAGTGCCGACTGCACGGTAAAAACGATTCCTTCTTTGTTGTCATTCAAAGACCTAAATCTTTTCTGTATATTTAGAATTTAGTCAGACTTCAAGACAATCGTGTTTTCAAAAGGTCAAAGGTTATATATCAGCATTAGTTAGAAATGAGTTTCAGATTTTACTCTTTAAGTAATATTCACGAGGTTTTAATTTCATGGATTCAAGAAATAAAATGTGTGTGAACTTCTACAGAACACCAAGTTTCCTTATTTAATAACTAAATTTCAAAATCTGTGACAAAAGTTAACTTTATCGAAACCTAGCTAATAGCAATGCTAGTGCAGTATATTCAACATGAAAGTATTTCCTGTACTATTTAATATAATCAATTTTAGGGGGAAAAATTAATAAATTATAATTTTCTTAAAACTATGATTTTTTTTACTTACGTATCATTCACAAATGAGTACATTAGAAGTCTCTCCTCTATGAATCTTTTCCAATCTGGATTTTCATTCTGCAAGTCACGGAAATTGTCATTGGACACTATGATGCCATCCATATCAATGGCTGCTTTCAGAATGTAACGATCGTCGTAACAGACCACGCGTCGACCGTTTATGCGTCTTGATGGAGTCCAGACTAGGATGTCGTCCTTTTCCAGTTGGTTTAGAATATCCTGGTCTAAGAACAACACAGAAAAAGAGATGGTTATCGTGAGAAAAGAATACATCATATTCACAGGGGTTTTTTTTATAGCATCTCACAATTTCTGAGCATAAGAAACGCTACAGTGAGATCAGCTGTTTACAATTCACATTTTGAAAAAAACTCTGAAACTGGTGACTTTTATACATCTGTCTAGTGGTGCATATCAAAAAAAAAATTTGATAGAGAGACACACTACACCTATATGCACCTTAAAGGAACTTGCAGAAACTCTTTACAGCTGGTTTCAAAATGGCCTATCCTGACTAGACTCGATCTTTGAGACAAAACAAATTCTACGTAATTGTGCAATCTGTGAATTATGTCTGCTGTCTGAGTGACAAGGACACTGTTCTGTTGTCTCAGAAGTAACGATATATCTCCTTATAAGAAGTTGTTGGTCTCTCCACCTAAACAAGGAAGTATATATCTCACACTATCACCTATTAACAGTCCTTATTTGTTAATAAAAGTCAATATATTTAGATTTGACTCATTCTATTATTAACATCCAGGGTTCTAGTCAAAGCCAACCTACCACCCCCATGCTGTAGTATAACCCAATAGTTTTCAATAACTGGACTAGTCCATATACCAGAAATAGGAAGGCTGTCAATGCCTCACTTCAAAATACAACTCAGATAAAAAAAAAAAAAATACACAAATTTTACTTAATGACCCAGTTTAGATTAGGATTAAAATTTAGATGTGAAAACAGTCCTCTGGTATAATTATATAAAACACAGTTGGTCCAAAATAAATGTATGATCCTATCCAGGCTTTACGGCTCCACTGATAAAATAACACTAATAAGAGAACTTGGGATTGAAACCCTGGCCTTTAAAACACCAACCCACAGTTACCAGGAATATTCAATGTCATGTGTACTCTGACTGTGGAATAGATGTAGGCATATATGTTTTGCTTGATATGCAGGCCCCGGCCAGGTGACCTAAAATGTACATCTTGGTACTTTCACTACTTTCTTTTGATGTCTACTTCTGCAAAAAAAAGGTCAGGATACTACAACCAACCAGGAAATATGCACTACTGATTTAAAATAGAGCTACTGATCAAGATAATAGATCAATTTCAATAGTCTTTCTTAAATAATAGAATGCATTATTGTTAATGCCATTCTAGAAAAGGGAAACCTAAATGTCTCCCCCTTTTATCCCCAGTCCATATGCACCCAAACTACGCCATCCTCACCTAAACTGGGTATTCTTTTAAAAAAAATTTATAACAAGGGTTTTTCCTGTTACAGAACAAATGGGTTTAACCTTTGTAGGTTTCACTGAAGGAGAACAATAACACCTATAAAGCAGATTTTATGATCAAAACAGACATGAGAAAAAAGGGCCATGTTTTCTTTCTGCTTTTCACTGACCAGCAGCCATTTTGAATAAATTATCAGACATCATTTTCTCCTCTATAGAACTTTCTACGATGCATGTCTTAATCTTTATCACGTCAGAATGGATAGTTGTGAAATATTAGTACCCTACGCATAAAACATGACATTCTTTGTCAGCACCTTACCTGAAATTGGAGTGTCTGGCTTTGAGGCTTCTTTCCTCCACTGAGGTACAAAAACTTTGATGTCCTCGTGACCATGCTCAATAAACCAATCAACAACTATTGCGATTCCGCGGCACGAAAACATTTTCTTATTGCCATGACTACAGAAAAAACAGAGAACATTTCCATGTTATATTTTTTTTTCATATAATTTCAATTCAGCATATAATGTACAACATGGAATTCAATGGGTGGGTGGGTGTGATATCAATCTGTCTGTGTTGGTCCTAAACATTCCAACAAAATGAAGTATTTCTTGAAACATAGCCAAAACAGTACTTCACTCCAAAAACATGGTATTACAAAACAGCATTATGGTATTGTAAAACTTATAAATCATACCTAACTAAGTAACTACCACATCAAAACATAAATACCCAATTGACTTTTAACACAGTATACCACTATAGATCTGTCACCATATTTATCCATCAAAAAAAGTCTTTTTTTTTCTTCCAAATTTTGGTCCACCTTAACTCAAACATTTTTTGTTGTTTTTTACCCTGTACATGCCTACATAGTGTGTTAGTGGACTTCAGCACAAAGACAGCAGTCCATAGATATTTTTAACTCTGGTAGATTTGAAACGATGATAACCCTAGAACTACTATTTTGAGTTCCTGTACTCTATCTTATCTCTTCAGTTTTCAGTTTGGGAGGACTTTGTGCTCTATGAGAATCTATAAGAGGCTTATTTCAATATAAAGTCAGCAAGGCACACCTGAATCAGAGCTACATGACATACATGTATATATATATATATACCGTACATAATACAAAGTCTTGTTTTGTTCCTTACTAAAATGCTTCCTGTTTAAACTGCTATACAAGATTTGCTTGCGTTTGTGTTACCATGGATACTGTCTAAAAAGACCTTGTATAAGATGAAGGGACAGTCCCTTTGGCGTAACACAAGTCAATGAACATCCAAGATTGAGAAAGATGTTCACTTCCTCCAAAATTGCCTTCAAGTAGTTGACTTGTCCTTAAATTTCCGACATAACATTCCTGGCAGTGTTTTCCCACTTCCGATATGCCTTCCATAGTTTCATATTCATGTCGGCAAATCAACAAAGCGACTGATAAGATCAAAATATCTTTCTTTCTTTTTTTAATTTCAGTGTTTTTCTTTCTTTTACATTGTTTGCTTGTCACTTCTCCAAAGGCTACAATCCAGGACAAAATAAGAAAATACGAAAATATCTTTCCATAAATCATGTTTTAATTATGGAAATTAAATATGAACAACAGGGTTCACTTTTATGGTGGTAACAAAATTGAGAACTCAAAAACTTTGAGAATGATTTCATTCTTTGAGTTTTCATAGGAGGTAGGTATAAGTATGTTCAATATCCACATAGCAATTCAACCGCACCCTCTCCTCACACACTAAAACCACAAACAATCAAAGACAGGAGGGTTTACCCTACAAGTCATCCCTTACTTTAAGGTATTCAAACAAATAGTCTTTCTCAATAGTGCAATGGGACACTCCCAACCCCTCATTCCTCTCAATTTAGCCCCACCTTTTGTCATACCATTTACATTACCTCCTTTTGCCATTGGTATTACCAAAATTCACTATTTTTGTTTCAACAAAACTCAGTATTTTAGTAAAAAAATTTCAACATATTAATATTGAAATATTATTACAATCAGTCCTGAGAACATTGCCATGACAAACCCTCTTCAAAAAATGTGAATTATTCCGATGCTCTATTTCCCACAGAAATATTCTGAAAACATAATCCTCAATTTTAAAATAATTGAAACTGAAAAAAAATCAGTAATCTCTGATATCAACAACAAAATTTTACATACACCGACCAATTTCTATATATTCTGGAACCTATAACGTTGTTGGCAAAATAAATACTTAAAGAACACAACCATAAATTCTATACTACAGTAAAACATGAATGGATTTTTGTAACCACGAATAAGTTGAACTTCAGATTATGTATATATAAAAAAAAAAAAAAAAAAAAAAAAAAAAAATTACACGGCTTCCTGTATACTTACACATTTCATTGTCATCCTACTGGTACTATAAACCCTAAATTTGACATTTAACGTTTAATTACTACAACAGGACACAACTACATTTGTAAGTCACGCTGCGGTTTTAACTTTTGTATTCCATTCCATTATTTAGGCGTGCACCACACAACAAATAAAAGAGAACAGTTCTATAAATCACACCATCTGTATCCACAACAAATTTAGTACACTTTCTCATATCTGGCACTCCTTCAGACTTTGGTATTTTGACATTTAAAGTTTAAAGTTTCAATCCTTTCTACTCCTCTTCTATTATGAGGTGCCCACCACCACAAAAAAAAAAATTCCATGTAAATCACAGCTTCTGTATCCATAACAGACTTGATGCATTTTGATTTTCTGTATCTATGGCACGCCTTCAAAGTTTGGTACTTTGACATTTATATCTTTTGTACTTCCTTTCCGGTGTCCACCACCACCACCACAAAAAAAACAAGAAGAATTTTTACAAATCACAGCTTCTGTATCCATAACACACTTGATTTTGTATATCTATGGCACTCCTTCAGACTTTGGTATTTTAACATCTGCGGACACACCCATTACATTTCACTGGGTATTAAGCTTTGATACAAGGTTAACGACACTACAGCCAGGAAATTAATATACCCTGTTTACGTGCAACAATACCTCTGACATTCATGAAACAGTGTCAAACTGTGTTTACCATTTTCCTGATGAAAACAAGTCACAATATGAAAACAGAAAACACACTCAGAGAATAACTTAAATTTTCTCTAAGTCTCAGTAATCAAAATAACAATACTTTTGAGATTTTTCCACAGTAAAAACACTTAACGTAAAGATACATATTTTTCACCCTTAAAATAAAAATATGAAAACCGACTACACACAAGAAATATAAATATGTATGGAATAAACTGCTTTGGTTATTTGCAACGAATAAGGTACTACCATACAATCATCTTCTGAATATTTGAAAGTAAACACAGCAGAAATTCTTTCTGCTCTGCCTTGCAATAGTTTTTTCATCACTTTTTCAAGAAGTACACTTTTCCTGACTTGAGAAGAGAAATAGTATTATATATATAGTATGTACATGTAGTATCACAAAAATGTCAGGTTTTAGAAAGAATTGTACCTCAACAAAGATATGAACCAGTTACAGTTATTGGCAGAGAAACATCTCGAATAGACATTTCTTAAAATGTTAGCCAATCATCGGCTTTAGTAATATATTTACTGATACTCACCTCATGGCAACGTTACTCCCATCCACAATAATGGCACGTAAGTTGGAACTGTCTTCGATCTGTTGCTCACAGACGGCTTCAATGTCAGGAGGATGTGAACTCCTCGCAATCAATGTATCGTCTTGTTCTAGTTTTTGATCCATTTTGACCAATGCGAGTAAGAGATCATTTTGTTCTACATCGGGTCCAAGTTGACGCAAAACTTGAACAATCTGACCTTCGGAGTAGCCAAGCTTGGCAGCGTATTCCACTTTGGCACTGTGTTTACTGATATCAAAATATTCAACATCCTCGGGAGATTTTAGACTCTGGGGAGGTGTAGTGACATCAGGAACGACACTTTGATCCAGAAAGGTATTCCTATCGAAATCATTATATTTTTTGTCCAAGCATGTTCTTTGGATACACGCTTTTACGTGCTCATCAGGGTATTTTTGTGTTTTCAGAAAATCAGGGTGACCACCATCAGAATCATCCGAGTTGTAGCACGAGTCTTTTGAGCCAGCACCCGGACTACGACAATCCTCAGCTGATAACTTTTGCAGATTTGGACACTCCCCGGCTGGTGTTTTCGGCCAAAGCGTTACAAGATTTTGATTGTTTGAATTAGAAATATATTGTTCCCTGTTTCCATTTGTCTTAATATCTTCTATCAGTGAACATGCTGTCATAACCCGGAAGTCATTTCCTCTGATTACAACTGAAAAATGGTCTGTAAATGTGATAGACGCACATGACATCTTCTCGATATTGTTCCGACATTGTCGCAAAATGCCGTCAAGTTCTGGTGGGTATTTTTCTTCTTGTTCATATTGTGGGTCACAAAGTGACAAAATGTATTCCTGAGAGGAAAAAAAAGAAATAAGAATGGTGTTTTTAAACTGACGAGAAATGAAGTGTGAACTTAAAAAAAACGTGGACAATCTAAAATATATACAAAAATAACTTGACATTACATTGTACATTCAATTTGTAACCCCAAGGCCATCACTCATATAGAAAAAAAATACATTTTCACCAAAATTATTCAAATAATTCACTGATTCTCCCATCTACCAAGTATTAACATACATTTTCTACATGTAAACACATACATGTTGTAGGAAGAGAGTTTGTTGAGTATTTTTTTTGGTTCAAGAAATAAACTACATTCAGAGATTTAAGTCATTATATTTATAAACTAAATTATTTAATTCAATTAATTTAAAGACAGGTTCAAAGAACACATCTGAAGACATCTGTAATCAAACACAAAATTCTTAACTGTTCATTGAATTTTTAAAAAAATCCATATTGACCTTTGACATTTGAGATTACAAATCTCCCATATGATTTAAAACAAGAAGAACTGTTTCATTAAGTGTTGCTGTCCTTGAGTAGTGCCTTTTACAAAAATGCAAACTACAACACTTAGTACAGGTACAAATACCCATAACCTGCTGAATAAGCTCTATATAAATAATGGCCACATGATGAAATTTGTTGGGTTAGGAAAAGCTTAGTCACTTTATTTAGAACTAGGAAGGGAGACAATTGTTTGGGTGTCAATGACCTTGTAATGGAGTGACATTGTGTTGTCTTTAGCCCTATCACCACTGATTCCTGCTATTGTGGGAGCATGCAAGTGCTAAACTATGGAATTCCCCTCAGAGTAATCCAAGGTCGCTATTATTTGATTAGTAATATCAACTGATAGCTTCAAACTTTGTAATAACTACAAATGTGTTTTTAAAAACTATATATTAAGTGTTGATCATGTCTACAATAACTTAAGAGTTTTAAACTGGCCACTCACTTTGAAGGGGGCTTTGGTCTCGACATACATTGCTATGAGTACTGGAATGGACGGACGATATGATATCAACTTAAGTGTAAGCACAGCTAGTGTACTACATGTAATGAAGCTTGCGTGTTACATGGGTGTACTTTTATACAGTTGGCTGTTTCATTGGTCTTATTTTTAGATACATCTCTATCCGCCCTTGAAATAATTACCAGCAATTCAACATGAATCATGACGTCAACACAAAGTGTACTACGACACTCTTCATACACATTAACTCCCTAGGCATGTCATCATGGGCCTGTTGTAGGGAATTCCCATACCATATATGGTATTAGAGTGGGCTGCTATACTATGGTTGCTCATTATGTATGCCTGGTTGCCAATAGCAGCAGCTGCATAGGTCAATGCTCTTCAGACAGAAGAAAGGCTGACCAATGAAAGTGTCCGTTACAAACCAGTTTTAGGCGGTATATTTTTTTCTATGCATATATGTGTGAGAACATTACATGTACGTAGGTCATGTTTGGTGATTCATACTCACATCCCCGAATGGGTCACCCCGTGTTCCTATTGTCTTGGAAAATATGAAGAAGGCCTTTGTCGGTGACTCAAAATTGAGAATTTTTACTTGTTAAAAAGGTGAATGGATCAGTTATTCACTTGGTCTTTCCACAGACTTGAGTAAACACTTCATACAAAATGTACACGCCATGTGTTGTTGAATCACACCACTGAGAAATCCCGCAATCCAGCCAATCACACACACACACCACATCTACAGTACCGGTAGTTTTATCTTAATAAGCTTTACGCAACAACAGCTCATGCTAGAATTAATTTACTGGAATTTCTCATAAATTGCACAACTGTGGTTTTTTTTGTTAAATATATTGTTCTGCTAAATGTATTTGTTCATCCATAAATATAAAGTTTTATCTGGAATTCCCCATGAAAATAAATCATGTGGTCAAGTCCTCAACAATATATAATACCTTCAGTACATTGACTGACCAGAAGTCCGCTGTTACATTGCATGTCTACTGTTAAATATGCAGTGTCATCATAGCACTCAACCATAACAATATAAGTTGTTTACACAATCACACCCCTACGCTCTTTGCAAAAGAATTTTCCAGAACTTGATGGCACATACTTTCATAATTGCATGGAAACTTCGGCTCACTTTTTTTATCAAATTCAGGCATACCTTGCAATGCATACTTTGTAATAATAAATCCAAACTTGAACTTCAAAATGTCAATGATTCAATGTTTTCTTAATACAGAAACAAAATACTGAACAATATCGCAGGTTGTTTTTTTTTTATTTCATAAAGGACTTTCTCTACTTTTACATTACAGCAGGGCTCTACAAGTTTTGGAGGGCATTGTCTTACATTTGAATGTCAACTGAACTGTACAATATTTTTTTTTCGTTACATTATTAACCGCAGCTGTAAGTTGAAATAAATTATCCCAAATCTAATCAATTCATTTTCATACAGAACACATAACTTAATAATTTATTAGTACTAAAATGCAAACAAACAAACACAGTCACACATGCCTGCATGCACACACACACACATAAAGGTACACATACATGTATGCATGTACATACATACATACATACATACATACATACATACATACATACATACATACATACATACATACATACATACATACATACATACATACATACATACATACATACATACAACCGTAGATGGATACACAAAGCGAGTACATGTCTATACACTGTACAGACAGCTACAGAAATGCAAATGTAAGTGTAAACAGACAGACAGACAGACAGACAGACACACACAGATACACACGTACAGACACATGCACATACATACACACTCACACACACCATAAATTGAACTACACTGATTTGCTTTTATATAAGGGCGTACATGTAACCTGAGCTATTACTAATTATTAAAGTCACCCATCCCAGTTGTGCAGTACAATACAACATGTGTGTAGTGAGATATGACATGTGACTCACATCCAAACACAAACAGATTATTAGTTAATCTTAATAAATAGTTATGATAACTGTTGAGTACACAAAATAGCAACTGTTTGGTGAGACATCATAAAGTCAACAAAGTATAAAGTGTTGAGTACACAACATGCCCACCATTTAGATCATGTGGCAATGACAAGACAAACAAAAGACCTCTGGCTATGAGTTCATGTATATTAACTAGGCCATCATAGAATAAGATTTGTAGCAGTATTGTATACAAAGTACAAACAACTGACAATATTGGAAAGTGTTGCAGCCAAAACAGTATTATCAGAATGGAAATCTGTTAGCTTTGAGACTTGCAATGTATTTCACACTTGTTCAGTGTTTTCACCTAAAGCATGGTAATTATAGGTAAAATCTACCAAAGTTCTTGAGTAACTTAAAACCAGGATTTCCCTTCATCTACCTAAGTTCCCAAGTCTCTCTTTACAAGGGTTCCCTTTTATCTACATGTGTATGTGAGTTCACCAGTCATTCTACCAAGGTTTCCTAAAAGTGTTTTCAGTTTCACTATGGGCTTAAATATCTACCTGAGTTCCCCAGTCATTCTAATTTCTAACAGGGTTCCCTACAAGTGTTTTCAGTTTCATTACGGGCTTAAATACATGTATCTACCCGAGTTCCCCAGTCATTCTAACAGGGTTCCCTACAAGTGTTTTCAGTTTCACTATGGGCTTGTGTATTTGTAAATATCTACCTGAGTTCCCAAGTCACTTTACCACAGTTCCTAAACATCATCATTGCAGTAGTCTGGGTGACCAGCCTGTGGTTCTGTGAGTGAAGGTATAAATCGTAACAATACTGTATAGGAACTAGACTATCATTGCAGAGTTTCACCCAATATTCCCCTTTCTGTTACCTGGGTTACCAAAACACTGTGACAATTAGCATCTACTTCACAGCCAAGTTTATATTTTGTGCAAGCTGAAACAATCTGCAGTATTTGTATTTGAATTTGAGTTCAAAGAAGACAAGTCCCTGATTATTGTAAAATCAGCATTTCTTTTAATTAAACTACTACAGTACCCTACATCTGATCACAGACAGCCTATACCAAGAGCTAAAGTGGGGATGCATTTCAATAAACCTGAATGTGGCAATAAAGTAACAAGAGGGTAGAACATCACACACTCCGACTGTTTTGAAAAAGAAAATACCTCTACACAAATTAAATGTTGAAATTATTTGGGGAATATTAATACAAAAAGTCCTTTGATTTCCAATCCTATTACGATACATGTATTTAATGCAATGCATGGCTTGAATTGAACTTTTGGGCTTGGTAGCCAAATTTATCCAAGTGAACTATTTCAGCTATAATTTTCTATTGATTTCCATTGGTCTAACAGACTACCACATTATAATATAAATTTGGTAGTCAAGATATAACGTTTGGTAGTCTATGTGTCCTGGACTACTGCTAATTTGGTAGTCAAGATATAACGTATGGTAGTCTATATGCCCTGGACGACTGCTAATTTGGTAGTCAAGATACAACGTTTGGTAGTCTATATGCCCTGGACTACTGATAATTTGGTAGTCTAGATACAACGTTTGGTAGTCTATATGCCCTGGACTACTGATAATTTGGTAGTCTAGATACAACGTTTGGTAGTCTATATGCTCTGGACGACTGCAAATTTCAAGCTGTGTACATTTGTATGTGTGGCATCATACATGTACCTCAATGCTCTCAACCCCATTCCCCACCATTCTACGTTTGAAAATTTAGCGAATGATTTAAAATTCAGATCATATCAATCACTAACTTAATAATATTATTACTAATGTCGCACAATATATAAGCATATTTTCAGAATGAGACAACATCACCTACTCTTATAACTCATGTAACGCATTAGCCCATTAGTATGTTTCAAGTTTATAACAGAGTATTGCTATTGTTTATTTTTTACTTTTTTATTTTATTTTTTTAATTTATTTATGTTTTTTTTTTTAATTTCTTAATCTATACTTTAAATTTTATTTTACTTATTTTATCTGTGCTTTGCAACCTTTTTAGTGGGAATTATCATGTGTTGGAATAAAACTAGCTCACCCCACCAAACAACAAATACATTGTACATATGGGCTTAACCTGTTCTTAACTTCAAATACTAGAATGACCTATATTTGTATATAATAATGTCCAAAACTGTCTCTCAAAATCCTCAGAGAACACAAACACACCGATGACGTAGGTGCTGAAAATAGCTAACAAATAAACAAAATACCATGGTAGGATCAGCTGGGTATGACAGTTTCATTCACAGTGTGAACATTTGACGTCAAACAGCACGCACGTCTTCCTAACGTAGTAAACATTGAACAAACCAAACAGGACGGACGTCAAACAACATGCAAGTCTTCCTAACGTACTGTGTACATGAGTGAACATCAATAAAGCCAGACAGGAGGCAGACAGTTGGAGTTCACACCAATTTGACACTATCCACATAACATCTAAATTCTAGTGCAGCACAGAACTACAATGTACCAGTGTCAACCTGCAAACTTTCACCCTAAAGACTTATTTTCACTTATTTTGCTGGAAAACAAAATCATGAAAATAAGCAGTGGCTAAAATGTCGTAATTCTTGTCCATAAACACAGTGCACCAGACTTAGAAACATGTCAACATTAGTTTTTGAAAACAAGCTGAAGACTGTAAAATTGCCAAATTTTCTAGTGGTGAAAATACCTAGGTTTACAATACACTACAGGGATACTGAAAACAGTGAGTTCTTCTGTTACTTTGCAGTAACATTTTCTGTAATTCTGTTATTCTTCCCATTCTAAGTAGTTTATTAACACCTTTGCTAATCCCACCATTATTTGAATCACTGTATGGACCCCACTCGAAACAAGTCTTTGACTTTGTGGGTTATCCAAGTAATTCAATAATTTGTACCAGTTTTTATTTGTATATATATCTGTACTGTCGATCTTGTTTTTTTACTGGAAGAAACTAACTAACTAACAATATATTCTTATAGTCCAAATAAGGCTTTCTTTGTATGTATACTAGTAAACTAACATGTTTACCCTGGTTATCAAGTTTTCTTGGCTTACACTTTATAAACACGAGTGTTTTATAGTTGCAGTATAATTTTTCCATGTCTACCATAAAAGTAAAAGGCCAGAGTTTCATTCCCAGGTTCGTGCATTTCTTTTACCTTATCAGTGGAGACTTAAAGGCCAGAGTTTCAGTCCCAGGTTCATGCATTCGTTTTACCTATCAGTGGAGACTTAAAGGCCAGAGTTTCAGTCCCAGGTTCTTGCATTCAGTTTACCTATCAGTGAAGACTTAAAGGCCAGAGTTTCAGTCCCAGGTTCGTGCATTCAGTTTACCTATCAGTGGAGACTTAAAGGCCAGAGTTTCAGTCCCAGGTTCATGCATTCAGTTTACCTATCAGTGGAGACTTAAAGGCCAGAGTTTCAGTCCCAGGTTCTTGCAATCAGTTTACCTATCAGTGGAGACTTAAAGGCCAGAGTTTCAGTCCCAGGTTCATGCATTCAGTTTACCTATCAGTGGAGACTTAAAGGCCAGAGTTTCAGTCCCAGGTTCATGCATTCAGTTTACCTATCAGTGGAGACTTAAAGGCCAGAGTTTCAGTCCCAGGTTCATGCATTCGTTTTACCTTATTTGTGAAGGATTACATAGGATTATTCTTTTGTTCTGAACTTTTTCTTTAACTCAGGCAACTATTAATTTTTAAACCTAATTTTCTCTAATCTAAGCTGAACCATATAAATCAAGAAATTATACCAACAAATCTGCTATAATATTGCTATGGTAACATAACAGTTTGATTTATTGCCAAATTTATTTTAAAGTTTAATCAGGAAACTACCGGCCTGGGAAATTATACATGTGCGTGACCAAAAGTGTCTTTGTTTTGGGGTCAATATTGCTGCAGTTTGGTATGAAATATACATT
The DNA here is from genome assembly GCF_964340395.1 of Glandiceps talaboti. Taxonomy (NCBI): domain Eukaryota; kingdom Metazoa; phylum Hemichordata; class Enteropneusta; family Spengelidae; genus Glandiceps; species Glandiceps talaboti. The sequence goes on along the minus strand of NC_135551.1, from coordinate 20,032,083 downwards.
CAGGGGTTTCACCATTTTTCACTGAGCACAATGTTACTGGAATACATGATGAGATAACACTGATTCTGCAAATAAGTGAACACAAGTTTATTAATGTTTAGTTTGCATTTTTTTAAGGATCTCATAGTCTCAATTATAAAGAAATTGTATAAGTTTTAATTTGTTGATGTACATATACGGTAGCAGGATTTCAAACTAACATGCAGAAAAAGTAACCCAATTATGGAATACATTTACGATTTCTCTGTAAAAAAAATAAATCATTTGAAAGGTTGGACACCTACACAAACATGTAGGCTGGGGTGACCTTTCATTTCTCCTTCGTGAAATGTTGAACAAACCTTTTCCAACTCAGGAAGAATCATGACATTTCAAAGTCATAGACAATGAAGTGAAGTGAACAATGTAATTCCTCTCCATTGCATACATGGCGGAAGTAGTGAACTGCATTGTACATCCTACATGAGTACATCAAATTGAAATTATGTTTACCACAAAAAAAAAAAAATGACGAAAAGTGCAGACCTGTATTGAACGATATAATATTCCTATTACAGAGACCAGTTTTAAACAAATTGTTTGAAAAAAATATTATAATATTGTTGCAACTAATTATGACAGCAGTCACAACGACATTGAAAGTCTGAGTGGTCAGAAATTCTGTTCTTACTCAATATTGTAAACCACAGGAGAAAATTTGTACTTTGGCTTGTAAGAATGGTTCTTTATATAGTATCAAATCTTACAGAAAATGTGCTGTACGGTAATTCAAATTTATAACAAATAGTAATAATACACTGATAAAGGGAACTACAACTATTTCTAATTCACCTCTTCGACCCAATTCCAACTTCCATGCCAACACTTTTAACAGCTGACCTCCCCCAACATCACATCTCAGACCACCAAACTAAAAAAGGTTTGGTGGTCAGAGATCATATTGTCTAGTTCCTATACGATACGACTTACAATTACACGATCTACTCTCTCGTATGGTAAAAGTCGCAAAATTTACCATTAATCTGGCTAAACCCCATGCTGGGTGAAGGCGCATGTCAGTTGTAATCCACCACAAATTGGCAGGCAGTTGTAATGGGTTACTTCCTTCAGACAAATTGGTCATTAATAATAATAATTAATATTTAATTACTACAGCTGTTTTGACTATCACTGGAATTTAGCATGTAATTTAGGACCTCCAGTCTGAAACTAAAATCAGTCAGAGGGTAGCACAGATTTCTGTGCTAGAGGAACGACTTTGACTATTTCTGTGCTAGAGTAACGACTTTGACTATATCAGAGAGTGGATGCAATGATAACTTGTATCATATAAGAACTCGACTAGAGGTCATATTTATGTTGGTACAAATGTTTTGTACAGTATAATCACAGGTCTTAAAACAATTTGTCAGAAGTAGTTTATCATTTACTTACTTTTCTTGTCATATTTGATAAAGATATAATCCGTGGTCCTGCCTATATGAGGTACAGCTAGAGTACAACGTACTACCTACCTTTCACCCAGACAAACCTCATCATGATATACTCTCGTAACCTAATCTACAAGTGCTAGTCACTAAAACTCAAACTCAACGTCTCAACTGTCACATATATATATTATAACGCCAGCCCATGTGATGTTTTGTCAAGAAACAGACCAAAGTTTCCAACTGCCAATTTTGCAGAATTAATGGTTGACAAATTACCATTGTATGTAAGATATCATGAGGGTTTAATAAGGGGGCAAACTAAGTGGGAGAACCAGGAACCAGAGTTCATTATTCTACTTTCAGAATTGGGACGATATACATATAGACCATACTTAAGAGACACAAGGGTGTGATGTCATGGTTTGTACGCAGCAGCCCTCTCATGTCAAGGGGGAGGAAGTATGATATGTTAGCTGCCCACACAGGGGAAGTGTAAAATGGTAGTCAGCTGACTGAGGGGGGTTAAAGGTCACACAGCCCACATTCACATTTCTATAGATGTGATTTCCAGACCATACTTATTAGTGTGTGGGGGAATTCTATTCATATGTAGAATAACTGAGCAAATATTTCTGAGTATGAGCAAAAGCAAAGGCTCAAAATTAGCAGTAGAATCCATGGCACATACATTGCATTGTACACTTCTCAAACAATATATCTAGACTACCAAATTTATAAGGTTGTAGTCTGTTACCAGCAAAAACAGATCACTTGGCTAGGGTGACAATGACTCTGTACCAAGTGTTGCAGCCCTGTAAGTAGTCTTACTGCCAGAATCGGGATAGTCCCTTCGTAAGGTGCAAAAAGTGCGCCCCCAGCAGCTAATAAAGCCACGAGAAGTGAGGGACTTTAGTCCTGAGTCTGGCTAGAAGTGTTTTGGAAAGGAATGTGATGTCGTCAGTTGGCCAATATATGCAAATAATATCTCAAAGCAGGTCACAATCCTGTGATCATATTAAGACATGTGTAGTCGCATACAGTGGTGGTAATATTTGTTGTCATGACGGCTGCTATCATGTCTACGGTAACAAAAACTATTAATTATCCAACTATTATCCCCATCAAGTCAACTAGAGAACAGGGCCAAAAGACTGGTGAATCCAGTTCCGATTCGACAACGAATGGTCAGTGAAAATTGCCAGCAATATGTGAGACAAGTACAGTTGTACAGGTACAAGGTTAATACACTTTCAGGGACGGTGCTATATACTTCACCAACATTATAATACTCTGATTGATTTGATCAAATGTTGTCAACTTTAAAAGAAACAGATTAGGTCAGGTGTGAAATGAACGAATGCGTAATGCTAATAACACATTCCCCTATAAGTATATGTATTCCAAGTGTTAGTAAGTAACTCACTACTAAATATGTTGATAAGGGTTATAGTGACATACATGTAGGGGAATACAACAAAGATTTATAAATCAGTTTCAATTATATTGTATGTACCGTAACCAATGTACTGTATTACCACTACCATTAACCGAATGAGTTTTGAAACGCGGTAGGCTCGACCTGAAATACACCAGACTAATGTACATGTACATCCTGGATATATGGAACAGTGTGACACGAGAGAAAAGTACAAAGTAATAATAACAGACAGCGACACTTTGCTAGAGGTTGTTGAATATGACAGAACCCCCATGATGTGGTGAATGCAAGTGTGGCATACTTGGAGTATTTGTAGGAGCTCTTGTGGTATTCTCTGCAGCCATACATTGTACTTTCACGAGAGCAGCAAGAACGTAATGGAGACACACAGTGAAAATAAAGCAGGGTGCATGACTACTATGATATCAGGGGTAGAAATTATTGATAGCCAGGTGTGGAGCTCTGCTAAAAGCTTTCATGGAGAACAGTGAACATCCATATAGTTTGAGAAAGTACAAAACATACATATACATGTATATAGTACAACACAGTCATAATTTCTAGAAATGTATATGCACATTGTAGATGCATTTTTCTCATGATTATTCAAACATATTTCTACATTTCACCAATGTGCAATGTAAACAACGCCACTATTGAATTTACAGTGTAAGTTACATTGTATAAGGTTGACTTTAATAATCTTGAATATACATGCTATGTGTAGAGTACCGGTAACATTGCACAGAGAATTCGCTCAGTCAAAATCGCTCAAGTGAAATTCTACATTTCATCGATATCAACAATGCTATGATTAAATCAATCTGATCAAAATCTGATGTAGAGAAGTTGGCATTATTTCTTAATTTTAATACATCCTACATGTACATGTACCTTTATTTTTTTTTTTTTTTTTTTGTTGTTGTGCGAGCACCTTGTACTGTACCAACATGTACATTTTTTACACAAAAACAAAGTTCTCGTACCAAATCTCATACTTACAAGTAGCCAATCAGAATCCAACGTTCGAGATTATTAAAGCAAACAGAACCACCAAACAATAATAACAACATCGTTGTCTGCGGTCTGCAGTCTGCGCTCGTTTCAAACAAAGCATTCTGAAGTACTGTACCCATATGTTTCGGCGCATTGCGCATTCTTTGAGTAAATTCACTCAGCGCTTGCATTTTGTACGAGAACTCCTATGGTATTGTGTCAGATGTTTAGGTACAAGGTGCTCACAGAACAAAAAAAAAGAACAAACGACAATAAAAATAGCAGGTTGACAAAGAAATTGATTTTGAAACTAATTTCATGGCTGACTTGATCTTGACTATATAGAACACAGCACAAAGCAACCACTTTCCAGAAAAGTAAAGGTGAACTTTCTTACAATTATTCAAATTGACTGCTATATACATTTCACCACAATATCAACAACGCCTACACATGCATTTAGTAATGGATCACTAACTGACATCTTTTTACAAAGTATAGACCCTAATACTACCCACATAGTTCAAAGCACTTTCCCAGCAAGTTTAGATGTACTTTCTTGATTATTCAAGCACAATTCTACCGTTATCAGTAGCTACAATATATAACTCCAATACTTAAGATAGATAGATAGACAGACAGACAGACAGACAGACATAGATAGATAGATAGATAGATAGATAGATAGATAGATAGATAGATAGATAGATAGATAGATAGATAGATGGATGGATGGATGGATGGATGGATGGACGGATGGACGGATGGACGGATGAATAGATAGATAGATAGATAGATAGATAGATAGATAGATAGATAGATAGATAGATAGATAGATAGATAGATAGATAGATAGATAGATAGATAGATAGATAGATAGATAGATAGATAGATAGATAGATAGATAGATAGATAGATAGACAGTCGATAAGTTCTATGTACATGTAGTTCATCACAATGTATGTCCACTTTTGTCGTAAAGTACACTTGCACTTTGCTGGTTCACACCTATTGACCTACATGTACATCTACATCCTTCAGGCTAGCAGATTTCAAATAACATCACCTTCACAGGTACTAGCCTAGATCCCTCACACTGTTACTTAGATTTCAAACGACAACCCCTTTATTGACACTAGCCAAGATTTCTCACTCTAACATATCCCACATAATGTCCCCTCCATGGGTGCTTAGACTTTCTTATGTTTACAATATTTTACTTCCATGAAGTGTCAGTCGCAACTATTTTGGTTTGAAATCTACTCACTGTGTTCTCATGACGTTGGTGGCAACATCGCCTGATTAATTAATGAATATTAAATATTTATTATTTAAAATATTCATGCTTCTTGACACTTTAATGTCACACAATGCCAAAACCAGCTGTGAGAACAAAAAAGAAGCTCCTCACATTGCTTATTTCCCATAATGCCGCACACCAGTGTACAGACCTATTCTAAGTCTGCTTTGTCAATCTTAACATAAGTCTAATTTTAGAGAGGTCGGACAACAAGGTTGTTGAAAAAAGACTTTTCTGTGTCCCTTCGCATAAATAAATGCAGCCAAGATTAAATTAGCCTCATACCTAAAAAGCCTTGGAAGAACCATGTACCCTATATTTCAAGTACACATAAATATTTTACATTTTATGGTTTTCAAAAAAAAAAACATGTTAGAATCCATTATGTGTACAATGTACATGTACTCTGTGAAAGACCTGAGAAAAAATCTTGAAATGTTACATTTAATACACATCAAACAGGCATATATTTGTTAGCAAATTGCCGTGCAAGTTTATGGAAGTACATGTATGTAGATCTATATACTAGTATACTATAGACAAATGGCGACTTCAATCAATCAGTCCTCATCTCTACCTACAGGGTACAAATTATTATTCTGTGTCAGATTACATTCTTTTCAGTCCTGTTCCTACCCGATACAGTGTGGTGGGAAGTGAGTTTTAATAGTATTCTACGTCATTCTACATGTGTGGTCAAATGCCATTTCCATGGCAACTAATGACAATTTCCAATTCTTAAATGTCAACACTACATGTAGCATGGATATTCAAGCTGGGTTTTTTTGTGCTATATATAGGTTTGTATGTCTGGAAATAGATTTATACAAAATTTACTTGCATATATATATATATACGAGTAAATGTCTGGTTTCAACTTTTTTCCTTGAGTCTATATACTATATGACAGAATCCAATGATGTGTAAAAGTGGAACTGTGGTGTATTCTGGATATCTGCATGAGCACTTTCATGAGTGTTACGAAACTAGTGAACGTGCGACAGAAAAACCCAGCAAGCACGCATAAAAAATGTCGCTGAATATCCATACATGTCCACGCACATCATGAGTTCTAGGGGTTTTTTACATACTCGTACATAGTATATTCCATAATGGTAAGTTTCACGGGAAAAACTACAACCGAGCGTTTGCATGATTTTATGCGCGGGTATACAAATGTATGTACATGGCAAGATCCCATGCTCATTTGCATACAATGTACAGGTACGCAATTACATTTTTTTGGTATTAAACTGCAGTGCATGCAAATACAAGAATAGAAATGTACATGTGGAGAATTGCAAGCAATCTCTGGTACAAAGACTGTCAGATATGTTTTCGATCTGTCCTCACCGCCCTTCGTTGTGTGAGGGCGCCCTGCCACGGCTTACCTAACAGTCTATCTGGTACAGGTACATTACATTTGTATGTAGAGATTGTTGTCATACATGTAAAAAATAATGAAATTATAAATCAGGATAAGAACACCCTGTTTGTTATCGACTCACTTGGGGAGAAGGCATGCAACAACAAACATTTGACCTGAGTTGCCTGCGGTCACACAGCAGGTGTAATAATTTATGCGCAGTTCAAACATACATATGGCATTTTTAAGATGTGATAACATAACAACAAAACAATGTTATACAATGTAGACCCCTGGTCCTGCACTAGTTGTACACGTAATCAACAATACATGTACATGTACAGTCACTGAAAATTGTTAAAATACAACTTTAGACATCAGACCATGGACGAACAGAACCTGTTACAAACAGGGAAAGTACACAAATGATTTGGATTAGTAACATTTCGGCATAGTATATTGGAACAGCAGAGACTTTTGTTACACACCACCATGTGATAGGAACAGTTTTACAAATGTATGTCCTCTTTATGTGTACATGAAATGCCAAGAGAACTGGAAATTTGTTTGTGAATGTAAACTATAATGTAATTAATTAGTCATAAAACTGTTCTTACATGTATACAATGGTAGAGTGTAAAACCAGTCTCTGCGGTTCCAACATAGCTGTACCAAGTGTTATTAATCCAATTCATTTTATTTACTTTCTATGTTTGTAACCATTCATCCACGGTCTGATGTCTGCAGTTGTACCAATAATTAAACTTTGAACATGTTATTTAGAATTCAGATTTATCCTTCAGTAGGTACAATGTACATTACCAGTTTGAAATCGTGATTGTATTGTTGGTGCTGATTATAGGGTACTGTATGGACCCAAAAATCAATTTGGTTGGATTTCTTGTACATTTTTCATACCATATAACGTATACATGTACCACTACACCACTGTCTACTGTTAATTAATGAATATTAATGAACTACTGTTAATTTCGAGCCCTGTCAGTAGGTAATACACAATACATGTCCAGACTGCAAAGTCTATAGATAAAAAGTCAAATTTGCAAACTGTTTGTACATGTACAATAGCGTTCAACTCTGTGTTCGTTTGATGTCGTGACATGTGGATGGTTACAACTGTGATAAAAGATGCAATGAAACAGATGCATATTATTGCATTACATACCCATTCTTGTCATGCGGTTATCATAATTTGCAGCTGGTAGCCCACTCAGGCTATCACTCATTATGCGATGATTTAAAGGATGGAAGATTTACAAGCATAAAGTATTAATACTAATATACATATTTCCAATACAGGAACTCTGTTTTCCGTTCTGGAATTAGTCCCAATCCTTGGGCTACCACTTTCTGAAATTGATAGCCTACTAGGACTACCACAGAAAAAAGTTAATTTCAAGCCCTACCTGTTGATGTATGTGAATATAATGTGTTTACAGTTCCACAAACTCTACACCTCTCATCTACTTAGCACCACTGTCTACCTGTTTTAACAGTTATTAGACACATATTTCTTGGTATTCTGCACTTATAGTAGAGAATCTAGCTCTTACAACTGAAACTTATGAATCCTATCTTTCTATGAACCAACAGCTGAATTTTACAGAATTGAAACATTACAACGGTTGTTGTACTAGTTTTCCTTTCAAGGTGAACTCATCACAGCTATGAGGGGTGTGTGACCTACATTGTACATTGTACTTCCTGAAAGCAACATTAATACAGTAGACCGAGACAGTCTATAGGTGTGACAGGGGTGACAGGTTAAGATGAAATTCCACGAACTGGAACCTACCATTCCAGGTAATTCAAAAACGGGGATTATCATGGCCAATATTTTCTAGATTTTCAAAACACCTAATTCCACTTCAGATCAATACACTGCAAAAAGACATAAACAATTATTGAAGGATTTCTCTTTAAAAAGCTGTAGCATGCTACTACACACATCATACAAAAAAGTGACCTGCTTATTTTTTATACAAAGTAACACCAGCAACCTAAATGCATGTGATCTCACATATTATCTAGATTTTTGTGAAACCATATTGGCAGTAAACCGTGATCAAGGGTTCAAATTCACTTTTTTGTAGTAAGTGGTTAATATGGATGTGTACTTGTTTCAGATTTTGGTGGTCCATACCCATGCAACAAGTTGTTGTTGTTGTTGTTGTTGTTGCTGTTGTTGTTGTTGTTGTTGTTGGTCCATTTTTCATATCCCCCTTCATGTATATTTCTTAGAAATATCAAATATTGAAATACAGAAACAAATGCCTGGATCCTTCACACTACGTTTCCATCAGCAAGTTTTCTCTGCAATAGAGAATCTGATGAATCCAACACATCTTAATTCTGTTTTCTCAACTTATACTGATAGTTTTTTTTTTTGTGTGTGTGTGTGTGTACAAGCAAATACTCCCTGGTACGAAGAGGATTAAACTTTGAACACTAAATTGACCCGAATCAGACCTTTCCGAAATTTGCCATGGTGACGCTCTACTTCCTGTCTGTGTGTGTACCTTGGAGGTATACACTCTATAGGTTACTCAGTTCATCATAGAGCACTGCTGCTTTCCTCAATGTCTGAACATTACAAAAAACATCCCTGATTTACACTTCTACAGAATACAAGGGACAAAGCTCTTAAGAAACGGTACTAATGAGGTGATGATACCCCCAATTTGAGCGAGGGCGCTGTATTCTCAATTTCCTGTTTGCAATCTGAAATGGCCTATTCTTTCACTCTAGTATTACATGTACATTAGAACAATAAATCCAGTACTGCAGTCTAGATGGACTGCTGAAAATTGAATAAAGTGATCTTATACTGAAATTCAGTGGTCACTGGACTCAAGACCACTGCTTCATTTTATCCCTGTAATACTAGTAAAAGAAGGAAAAAAGAACTCCTGCATACATTTAGTATTTATAATTACTTATTCTTCCCACCTGCACTGGCTGTAAGTTAACTGGAGTGTCATATTTCTTTTTTCAATCCAACAAATAACAAAAAATTCATTGACAATTGTTAAAATCCCAATAATGAGACATTGTACATGTTAATTAGAGGTTGTTTTATCCATAAGTAATACAGTAACAGGTTTGAAATCATTCACGACTGCATTGGGGTGCTGATTTTTGGGTGGGGACCCAAAATTCAATTTTGATTGGATTTATAGTAACATATCATGTATATACATGTAGTTACATGACATGTATATACACAAGTCTACCTGTATATACAATAACAGTACCAGTATACATGTACCTCACGGTGTACAGTATTTCTAGTATATCATACATCAAACAAAATAGTTTCAAAAAATATTCCTGTTGTACTGAGCTACAAGTATAGTGGAGCAGCTTTAAACTGTAAGTTTTGAAACGTCTACATACATGTACTTGCCTCCAGTTAAAATGCACCTATTCAGAAAACATACACATACAAAGCCATTTCTTTTTACAGTTTCACTGTGTTTATATACATGTAGGCTCATAAAGTTTTTTGTAAAGGGCATCTGGCACAAACAAACGCCCATTTACTTTTCTTAATACTAGTAACTAACGTCATTTTAGGACATGCCTTTATTCAACAATGTTAAGTATCTTACGTCAAATATGCTTTGTTCAGTTTTGTATTATTAGAATGACATGGCTTTCACTGTATAGCCCGCCACGTTACAAAGAAAACACACGCACAATTGTTTTTAACTATGACCTAACACTTTCACCTTGTCTCTCAAACGAGACCAGTTGTCAGCTATAAGAAAGGAGCTAGTGTGTTAACCTTGTCAATACCAGCTGTCATGCGCTTTCTAATATTAATAACAACACAACGCTTAGAGGAATCTTTACAGACACTGTCTTTCTACATACATGTATATATGTACATGTGAAAAAAGTTTAAAACTTGAACCATAAACCTCCCTCTAGTACCATTGGTATATCTATGTTGATTTGTACCTCGTCTGAGTCTAGTTCCTAAATGGCATCGTTATGATTTACACCTTTGGTTTAGTTAAGAGACCATGTTTGTATCCAGACTAATTCATGCCTTGAAAAGAGAATGAAATATGTAGAGCTCTGAGTTGACAGGTTTATTATACATGTGCATTTTTGTCATGATCCTGGTGTCAACTGTAAAATTACCCCGGTATGTGAGTGGCGTCCTAAAATTACATCATCGAATAAATTATTTGTTATGTCTATAACTGCAACATGAACTGGTATGCCACAAATCTCACAGTAACTAGTGACAAGTAAACTTTTTTCAGGAAGTATGAAAACAGAATGCACTTCTTTATACAAAACAAAAATAACATAACATTTTTTCGGGTAACTATCACCAATTGTGAGGTGAAAATGATGGCCCTACTCAATCAGCTACTACAGTATTCAGGTGATCTTTATCAATAAGTACCAACGTTTTGGCAATACACAAATTGCCTTCTTCAGGGTAAAAAAAACTAGATCGTGTGTCAACCATTAGACTTTAATGACAATTTATGAATACAGCTTGTACCCCTGTATAAGCTGTGAGAATTATTGATGAAACAGGATCTATACCATGCGGTACCATGACACTTGGCTCTATGCCAAAAATGTCAAGAATTAAATAAAATGGCTGACAAGGAAATAAGAAGTAAAAAAAAAATAGCCCACAAAGTAAATCTTGTAAAAATTGTACTAATTACAATACTAAATTAATACATAAATATTTCTTACACAATAAATTCCTGAATTTCAGTTTGGTGTATAAATACATACACATGGATTTTCACATCTTGATGTAGGTGGTATCAACAGGTTACTATCTATGGAGTTACATGTACATGTACAAATGTATGTACAGCTAAAATGGTGTTAGTTTGGTGTTTCACTCATGGGACATTATGTTCTTGACACAAAGATAGACTTATTTGAACTCTAGACTAACAATAACAAAGACACAGTAAACATACATATAGCAGGATCCTTTGCCCAATCACATTGAACACTGATAAGAATTGCTATTCTTTTACACTGCAGTAAACACAGGCTTCTAATGAAAACATTAAACATGGACTTGATGATTTGAATAGCTTCAATTGTTTATTTTCTAACTGATAAAGCAACATATCAACTTGATTACTTCTACTTTTCCCACTGTGCATGGCACCTATGTAATTGTTTCTTTTACATTTGAAGTTGAGTGTGTGTAAAAAAATGTCATACATGAGTGAAACACCAAACCAACATCATTTTAGCTGTAAGTCTTGTTCACTCTTTATGGGTTTTTTTTTTAACAACCTTAAACTATTCAAAGCAAATCAAGCAGAGAGAAAAGGTGGACTAAATACTGGTGTTTACTGCTGTACATCGTACATGTACATGTATGTTGTAAAACTCAAAGGCTGTGAAGTTTATGGTTAGGGATGTTGGAATATACATGTAGGGTAAAGACTGGGAAAATGTGTGCAAAACGCTTTCTTTAGCAAATAATCTTGATGATTGTTTGGAAGGCACAGTACATGTGTATAGTCAGTGTCTATCATGATGTCCTTACATGTAGATTTACATTCGTACAAAAATAACTTTATTTTATACAAAAAACATGCCAAGACACTGCAGAACATACATTTAAAGACCCACATTTCAATCCCACATTCTCACTTTTAGTGCTATCTTTAATAAATCAGTTGAGCTGTATGGATTAGATAGAGCCACGCTTTTATTCAGGATCACCTTTTTTCTATAGCTCTGCCAGGCAACTGTCTTTCTATACTTAAATGTTATCCCCTACTCAGCCTCATAATTGATATACATCTACCATAGACCACATTGAGAGCTTTATGACAATGAACTAAAATCTGTTTATATCTGTGAGCAAAAATGTGACCTGAACTACATTTGTAGACGTTACATCATGGTTAAATTAAAACATAGACATCAAACAATGAGATGATTCATATGTATACACCATAATGATGCAACCCCCTCATGGGCCTTTCAAATCAAACAATTTGTTTTTTATCCCACAGGTTAGATTTGTCTTTTCTATGGAAGCAATAACAGACACGACAAATAAATTACAACAAAACTCTTCTAATTACAAAAAAAAAATTGACTACTTATATAGAATTCCATGGACTAGATTTGGTAATTATGTGCATGGTACAACTATTATTTTATAATGCTGCTTGGTTTTTTTCATTTCAATACTGAAACTGCAGCATCTGGGCACCACAAAACTGCCATATCAGGCCTCACAAGGGACTTTCCCCCGCCATTCAAAACTCTCCAATGACATCCTCCTAAAATCCCCCTTTATTCATACATAAACGCGCTTTCACTCTGAAAACACTTTTTGAATGGAAAATGCTCTCATTGTCTACAGGTGGACAAGACTTATAGTCATTTCCAAACTTGGTCTAATTGAATAATGGTAAACTCAGATGTGTGGAATGATGATTTCCTGAGATTGGTGGTCAAAACTTATTCCATATTTAGGATTATAATACATGTATGTCCCCCTATCCTGCTACCGCACTGCCACCTTTTCAGTCTTCCATTCCCTGCCCAAAAGTACTTTATTCCATATTTAGGATTATAATACATGTATGTCCCCCTATCCTGCTACCGCACTGCCACCTTTTTAGTCTTCCATTCCCTGCCCAAAAGTACTTTATTCCATATTTAGGATTATAATACATGTATGTCCCCCTATCCTGCTACCGCACTGCCACCTTTTCAGTCTTCCATTCCCTGCCCAAAAGTACTTCATTCCATATTTAGGATTATAATACATGTATGTCCCCCTATCCTGCTACCGCACTGCCACCTTTTCAGTCTTCCATTCCCTGCCCAAAAGTACTTTATTCCATATTTAGGATTATAATACATGTATGTCCCCCTATCCTGCTACCGCACTGCCACCTTTTCAGTCTTCCATTCCCTGCCCAAAAGTACTTTATTCCATATTTAGGATTATAATATATGTCCCCCTATCCTGCTACCGCACTACCACCTTTTCAGTCTTCCATTCCCTGCCCAAAAGTACATTTTCCCTGAAAAACATATGTTGAGGTACAATGTATGGTTTGCCTCACCTACGTGATTCATGTCCTAAATATACATCTACATGTGTCTCATCATCTCCATCAAATCCTATCGGATTCAATCCCAGGTTCTCAAATGAGAGTTCACGTCATTGTATCAGTCGAGTCAGAATTATTTGCTCTGGACCAAATTTTTCTGTAGCTCATCCAGACAATTGTATTTCAAACTGAAGTATTCATCCAGTCCTCATCTGAACTGGGCTTTTACAGTGGCAGAGTCTGGAGACCTTCATTATGTATTTAAGTTTTGACTATTAAAATCAGTGTACAAAATAGACTGTTAAAAATACAGCACAACCCAGAGACTTGGCTATCTGGCTTCAAAATTCAAAAAACAATATTGTGCATAATGTCAAGTCAGAAAGCTAAGTCTTTGGTCTAGATGTGCCAAATTTACACGTGTATTCAAACCTCTTTGACCATCTCGTCATCAGAATTGTGGCCAATACATGTGTATTGTGGCATGAGATGCTAAGTCTAGATCTATTCATCAAATCACCTCTTTACCATGGCAGGAGAGATGTCTTGAGATTCAATGCCACACTAGACTAGTATTGTATACATACATGCTACATCAAGGTAGACTTGGATGCACAAGGAGGCTAGATATATAAATATAATCGAGACTGTGATTTTTCAAAATTTTTCATTTCCCATGAAATTATGTCAGTTTCATATCATCCTATCTGAATACCTGGTATATGAGCTCTACCACTTGCTAGACATGACGCATACTTCCAGTTCCATGTGAAAGTTGAAACAAAAGCAACCGCCAAAACTCACACAGTGTGACAGATACAGGCTGTTACTCTTCACAATCTGGAAGCCTTTGTTACTTGTAATAATATCGGTAGTATCTTTTTCATAACAGATTCAGGGATTACATCAAAACTGTTAGAGGAAATTTTTAATGCAAAATGAAAACACTGGCACAGTCATTGAATAATAGCCAGTATGTTTCACATGTGATAAATACATTTTTAGAGTAACACAAAGTATAATTTAACTAAATTTATGCTTCTGAGTTTGGGGAGTTGCTCCTGCTATAAATTAAAATTTACATGTAAATGTGTGACTAAAGAGTTAGTCTGACTGACACTGTGACACTCTCAAAACAACCTGCACCATACTCATGTTCTCCCCACTATAGAGAAAGCAGTGCTAACAGTGACACCATCATTGCCACTCAGGCTGCCATACTTGGCAGGTTTCTACTGTGCTGTGTTCTCCCCACTATAGAGAAAGCAGTGCTAACAGTGACACCATCATTGCCACCCAGGCTGCCATACTTGGCAGGTTTCTACTGTGCTGTGTTCTCCCAACTATAGAGAAAGCAGTGCTAACACCATCATTGCCACCCAGACTGCCATACTTGGCAGGTTTCTACTGTGCTGTGTTCTCCCCACTATAGAGAAAGCCGTGCTAACAGTGACACCATCATTGCCACCCAGGCTGCCATACTTGGCAGGTTTCTGCTACCATCCTTGAGCTTAAAGATAATCTTTGAATAACAACATCATAATTCAATAATACTTTCACCTGAAGACTCAGAAGAGAAATGGCTATTAAATCTCGATGTCTATGTGTGGTGTGTGTTAAATTTATGAACATGTTAAGAATAAGAGTACATTTCAATGTTAATTTGAAGACATACATATATTTGCTTCTCATTATGCAAATTACCATGTTATTGATATTTAAATTATTATGCAAATATCATCACTGTAATCTATCCTAGGGCGAATACTGATCTCGGAGTCAAAGTCCCAAACTCACACCTTATTTTTGTTACATATCACATGTACTTCTGCACTGAATAGAACAAATTACTACAAAAGCTTGTATCGCACCGACGTGTTTCACAAATTATACACGATTGTGACACCTCTACCCGCTACACAAATCTATTTCATTACGCCATTGTAAACATGTAGCTGTTGAGGTGTGCATAATGAGCGATTCTTAGAAAAGATAAGAAGGTCAGAGAAAGAAGATCTCATCCTTATAGACACACAGGAAAAAAAACATGTTATCTAACTGACCTTTAGGGGTCAATAAATTTACAAAACAGATAAACAGGTTTACACATGATAACAATGTACAATGTAGATAGCTACATGTACAGAAGTCTAGTTAGTGTCACTTTTTCAAAATATAAGAAAACTCCATAATTCTACTATTGTTACTGTTCTTCAAATTTTCTTGGCAATCACTGTGTAGGGGGGCTGCATGGTACACATACATGTAGCTCTCTGCTGATGATTTTACTGGTTGACATGTGGATAGTACATTTATAGCAATCACTGACTCGGGTTTAATACTCAACTACAATTTGATCAGATGCTGTTATTATTTTCAATCAAATGTACAAAGATGAAGAAAATTGTGAATATGAAATGCATCAGCAATACAAAGATATACCTCCATTTTTTTTTCACTACAGTTTGGGAACCCTGGCAAAAGAAAGGATCAACAAGAAAGATCTGGTATATTTGTATTACCACTACAAAATGTCGCATAATTTTGGTGGCAAACCTTGCTAAATTGACTACGGACTTCAGGTATATTTTACCTACTTTCCACTCTCAACAAAAGTACTGCATGTACAACAGATAAAATCAGTGGGGGTTTACTACCTACATGTAATCTACCTCATATGTTAATTTAACTCATCATTTTCACACACAATTTTTTTTTTTTTGCAAAATTCTCCAAAATATGATATAAAAAAACACAAAAATATCATAAATCTGGCCATAAATATACTTGACATAGATTTTAACAACAAGATTTAAAAAGCATGGTTACAAAATTCCGATTTTGATGAATTGAAAATCTCACCACTTTACGATTTAATGCCAATTAAAAAAAAACAAGATAACAGAACAAGTAGGTAGTTTTAGATGAAACTCGCTGACCCATATCTATTTTTTTTAAAGAAGTTATCAGCTGATCAAATTTATTAAAGTGTAATCTATAAATAGATGATGAAGGAATAGGTACTACATGTATAAATAGGTTATTATTGTCACCACTATCCTATCAAACATCCAATCTTGACATCAATTATGTCATTTTGAACAACATTTAATAATTTATAATTATTTATGATCTCAAATTTGACGCTAGTATGACATTATATTAGACTAAGACAATTGTTTCATTTTCAACATTAATTACTAATTATTTGGAAAGCTAGACTGAGCAATATACATGTACAACCATCACAGACTTAGGCAAAAATTAAAAGAAAATTTGTGTGTTTCGGATAACCTGACCGACCCCAGAGTTTAAGCCGCCAACCCTAAACATTTTTTTTAAACATTTAAAACAAAAACATGAGAAATTCTTCTTGATCTTCATGCATGCCTGTTTTCTTTCCCCCAATTTGTCTGTCCATATTTAATCAGAAAATCACAGAAGAGGTATTCTGACCACCATTTTGTTTGTTTTGGGGTTGAAGTGATATTTTTCCAAAATCAAAACAATTACACAGATAAAAATAAAATAAAATAAAAGGAAATCCCAACCTATCTACCCTATTTTCTGAGACCATCTTATCAGAAACATGCAATTATTTTATTTATTTTTTGCCTTATTTCAAAATTAAATTGTTCTCTCTGGAAAGCAACTGAGCTAACAACCATACCAATTATCACAGACATATTTCAATCAAAATCTGAAAAATAATTCCATACATGTACAACAATTACTGACAAAAACTTAAAATAGATCAAACTGTTCAACATAAATCTACATACAATGTAATAATGCAGAATTAAAATTCAATCATATCTTGCCTTTCGTTTTGAGAGATTGATACTGCATTTTGTAAGCATAACCCCTGCAAGACACACAGTTACATTTTAGCTTCCCATCATGCACTTTGCAAATTTCAGATTTTGACAAAATTCCCCACGCATATTTTTTGCTCATTGTTTGACTACAAATATGATTAACAACCATTGGTAATATCCTAACGTAAGGCCTGTTTTCATTGAAACTTGGCATGCTGAAAGCAAAATCGCTTTATATGGAAATTTGAAAGTCCTTCTTTGTAGCACTGAATAGTGTGAATAATAGCCCTTATGCTACACACAGAAGGTATAAACACCTACATGACAATTTGTAAGATCCTGATAAATTTATCGTGAAGAGGATAAATTTTGAATGAATCACCAAGTTTCAATTTCACATGATCATAATTTAAATCAAAAAGTAAGTCTCACATACAATATACTTGTACATGTATGTAAAACCATTGACACTGTCTATGGTAAAACCAAGTAAATAATTACAATTGTAACTGCCGGAGTCGGGAGGAGGATCAAAAAATGTCAAACGACAACACTGGGATTCAGACTACAAAGCAAACATCAAAACTGGTTGCAATACAACATGCTTTCTCAGAAATTCAACTTGATTTAATTACTAATAAATTATGGCTACTTGCCATCTATATGTACATCACATATAAATGATTCCTTATTGTTGAAATGTCTATGATATCTGAGATTCTGACAGCTGAATCGCGGTTTCTCAAGATACATGACAGGTACAGGTTAGTGTACATGATATTTGTGTCAAAGAGAGGAGATGTGATAAACAAGGCCATGTGACACGTTTGCTAGCTAAGAAGGATATCAAATACATAAAGTTTAACAATTTCATTTGTTATCATCATAAATAGGTGACAACATTTGACGACCATGTACTCTTTCACATCAACCTCAAATTGTCGGGTTGTAACAAAATTTGTGAAATTCCTTTCATGTTTTCTTGTTATGTTAATGTTATCATTTTTCCAAGAAACATGCATAGGAAAGTGTCACTCATTTTCAATTCGTAGGTTATTCCTACCGTAGATGCACACTACATGTACCTATGATGAAATGAAAATGATTGAAGAAATTATCGTGAATTTAATACCGTAACAATCCTTCATCCTCATATTCGTAACGGAATCGTTTTGTCCAGGCCCGCTTTCTGTTTTTGGGTCAAGTTGAAGATGGCCGACCATGACACTAGGCAAATTACGTTCACAAAAAAAAACAAAGGCACTTCGCAGAACGGAAGATGTGACAACGCGAACGGCAGCAACTCGCCGGCGTCTTCAAGTTTTTCGCGGAAGGCGACCAGTGTTACATTCACTTTAGCTACAATATAGTAGTAATGACTAAGTTACTCGCTGCCAAGAATCGCCAACTCACTGTGTATACGTACGTGACTGATATAGATACGGTAATACCCATACCCGGAAACAGTCGGGGGAAAATCGAAGTTCCGCCAGCAGGTTTTGAAAACAGCTAGGCACACACATGACGATTGTCGTCCCTGCTTTACTCACAAAACAAGTCTATAATATTCTATATTGTGACAAAATTTCCTTACCTTGGCGTTGTCTGTGGGGGAATCTTCTTCACGGGCCTGAATTTGAATCCATTGTTGACCGCTGCTGTGAGGACCCTCAACAAGGTTCGTTAGCAAAACGAGTACATTAAATAAATCCTCCACACGGCCTTTCTGGGCCTGCAAAGTCCCCAATTTATCGTGGGAGATCACAAATTCCACCTTCTTAACCATTTCTCTCTGCTTATACGGTTATTTACGTCTAAAAACCCTCCATTGAGCTTGTGCAGTCAGAGACATATGGGCATGTACTGCGTTTCTTCTTTCGACGGTTTGCTCTGTGATACAGTGTAAGATACAATAAGATGGGGTCAAAGGTCAGTGTGCCGAAGTCACCTTCCAAACTCGACTATTGTCGGAAGTCCTCGGAACTGTTTTACGTCATGTGGATAGGAAAACAATAACACCCTGCGTCAACCGAGGCCTTGCTCGCGCTTGAACTATTTAGAATTGTATTATATTTCGGTGAACTGTACCATAATTTACAGACGTAAACAGCCGACTTGTGACCAAATATAGCTCAAATATATGTAAATGAAAAAACATTTTGCACTGTCTCGAGCAGTATATATATCCTGGCAGCATAATTGGCAATGACATGTTTTATCCATCCACGCAAGATGGAACAAAAGTAGTAACATCATTCCCATTCGTAACGTTACATTGTATTAGATGCAGTACTGTAGCTCTCGATCCTCTTGTTTTTCCTAAGGAAAACAACAATATAAGCAATAATATGTGGTCTCTGTGATTAGTGGTCCACCTTTATAATATACTCGATGTGATAATTTTATAGGGGTAAAGTGTTGATGTAACCGCTACCTTGGTAGGCTAGTTATAAGGATATACATGTGTTCACTTAGATATTGACACAGGGGACCCAGGAAACGTGTGACAAAGAAAATAAACAAATAAATAAACTATCAAATAAATGACAAATGAGGAAGCAAACGAACGACAAGTATAGGGACAAAGAAAATATTTAAATATTAAACCAGCAAATAAACATATACTCGTGGGGGTATAGTGTTTTTTATAGTGATGGGTACAAAAAACATATCTAGTATACCCCCACGAGTATCTGTTTATTTGCTGGTTTATTTAATTATTTTATTTGTCCCTATACTTGTCGTTCGTTTGCTTGCTCATATGTCATTTATTTGATAGTTTATTTATTTGTTTGTTTTGTTTTGTTTTGTTTTGTTTTGTTTGTCACACGGTTCCTGGGTCCCCTGTGATATTGATGGCATACTTTTTTTTAAGTCAATGACGAGTGACTATAGTCAGTTGGAAGAGAAGCCTTGGACTAGCCAGGGGGGGAAAGAAGACAAGATGAGGTAAAAATCGGTTTTATTCCACCACAGAAAATCTAATCGCTCATCAAATGTCGCTGCTCCCTGGGCCACAACCCCCCCCCCCCTCGCCGCCGCCATACAATGTAATGAGACCACTTCTTATTATTGTGTTTTGACCCAATGTATTCACTTCTAAATCTATATCATTTCAATATATTCCTAGCATATACTACAACGTCAAACTCCATTTCCACCATGCTGCGATCTCCGCGCTAAGTCGTATGATGGCGCACTGGTAATTATGTGTACATCCAAAGCCATAGTATCCGGTTTGTATCACGACACAGCACTCGACTCCAAGGCTGCCTGTCACATCGGAAATAATATACGGTGTACGGTGAACTCTGGATGTGTTGGCCCACTGTTAGCAGCAGGCCTAGGCATATGGGAATCCCCCTTAAGAGCGTTTCCTTTTAATTTGTTTTCTTCCCACTTCATATGATTTGTTTGCATTCGGCCTAATCTGTCACAAGTCATGATTTAATACCAGGAATACATTGTATAACACAACTGATGATGGGGAAATATGCACGAATGTGAAGTTGCGTTTGTTGTTGATTTGTAGCATTTTCCGTTAACTGGGGATACAGTCAGTTGGCATACAGAGAATATCCTAAAACACCAGGTGTTGGGCATGGCCAGACCTCAGACGACTATATATTTTCTATAGTGGTCTGAGAACCGACGTTGTGCTTGTCTGGGCGCTTGAAAAATGAAATGGAATTCTATTCAATATAAAGCAGGATTATTATGTTTCTATGTTTATTCTTCAAAGCACTGATCACAGTGATGCGTTGACTGATATCAAATTTAAGGAGTGTATTTTATTGGGGGGGGGAGGAGCACTCAGAGGATTCTCTAAGTTAACTAGTGACATCCCCTGAACTAAATAAATAAATTGTATATAATGATTAGCCGGGCCCTCCTGCAATTTCTAGTCGTACTATTGCATATACTGCTGTATATTGTATTGTGTACGTTATGCTGTGCTGTGCTGTGCTGTGGTGTGCTCTGTTGTATTGCATTGTGTTGTGTTGTGTTGTGTTGTGTTGTGTTGTGTTGTGTTGTACAAGCGTGTACAGTGGTGTGTTGTGCTGTGTTGTGCTGATGCATTGTAATGCCTTGTTTCTCTCTGCGCATCGCATCGCATCGCACGCACCGCACCGCACCGTATCGCGAATCGCACCGCACCTCACCGCATCGCATCGCATTGCATCGCGAATTGCACCCCATCTCACCCGCGCATCACATCGCATCGCATCGCATCGCATCGCATCGCATCGCATCGTATTGTATTATAAAGTATTGCATTGTACTGCCCTGAACATACCATACCACACTGTCAATATGGAACGAGAAATTGAGAGTAAGGATGGCTAATCATTTTACACATTTTTTTTTCATGGGGGGTTGTAGTAGTCATCAGAAGAATACAATCTTCTGGATCGCCAGAAAATGAAAATAAATAGAAGACACTTCCCTAATACAGTGTATATATCTGTATGGTTTAGTCTACTACACACAGTAGAGACTTAATCTGAACATGGGGTCAATCCCGGGGTCTATGATCTTAAACAATGATTACAAATATTACAAGATTACTGTCATGTAAGTCCTGGACTTTTCTACCTCATAAAGGTGCTTACAAACATCACGGTGATATCACATGTAGTCGGTTGCATATCCTGATTTTTCAAGGTCTCTCGGTTACTCTAATTATCTTCTGATCACATTCAAATGCGGAAATTCTGACAATGGTCAAGGTCAGCGCAGCCTCGACTTGGGATTCATTTCCTTCTCTACATCCGCCATCGCCATATCGCCAATTTGGCGACACTTTTTTTTTTGGATATTGTTTTGCAATAGGAACAGCATAAGAATTCATTTGTATGATCATGTTATTTAGTTAGTTAGTACGTGCAGTCGTTATTTGCCAAGAATATAACGGCACCAAATTAATGTGATATTAATAAATACGGTGATTTTTCATTATAATTATTTTATAAATTATTCCTCTTTCATACATATGATTGCAAAGTTTCTGGTACGCACTAGACTGGCATCAGTTCCTTGGGAGATAGTTTTAATTCTCATATTCTCCAAAAGTTTTTGAGTTTGTTATTCACTTTTAGTTCTTCAATGGAAACTGTCCTCACGTCACCTTTTCTGGCTAGTAGATCTACCCATAGACAATATTGTCTATGATCTACCAAGAAAGGGTTTACGCGTTAGTGACCTGACTGTTTCCCAATCACTCACTCGGGTTTGTTTAACAGTTATATGATAAACAGTTCAGTTGAAATAAAAATCCTATAAAGAATGTTCAGTTTTGGGCAAGTCGAGCGTTCGATCCGTCATGAATCGTGTTGTCTAGAATTACGATGTTTGTTTGTTTGTTTGTTTGTTTGTTTGTTCGTTCTTTCGTTCATTCGTTCGTTTGTTCATTCATTCACTCGGGTTTTTTGAGTGTTTGTGTTTGTTTGTTTGTGTGCTTGTTTAATTGTTTGGGTTTTTGGGGTTTTTTTAATGTTTTAATATTAGGGTGAATTCAGGTGCCTATTCAACCGTCAGGGCCGCATACCTATGCCCCGGACCTATGCAGTTTGGACTCACGGAGATCGCCGGTTATGGGTTGATTTGTCCTGAGTCTGTACACAAGAGTTTGATAAATCATGTAACGATAAAACGTGACGTAGCTCATATTGCAACTAAATTTGGTCATAGAACACACGATTTAAAAAAAAAAAACATGAGTACTTCAGCAATACATATTTTGTCAACCCTTTTCTCCGTCAATAACATATGATGTTTGGATAGAACTGAAGTAAAGTAGGTGAGTCGTGACTAACTATTTAATTGAATTTTAAGTTCACTCACTACTGCCTATACAAACCGGTGTTTTCACAAGCACAATAACCGCCGTTGACATCTTGTCTGAGTGCATGCAATGTATAAGGAAATATAATTAATAACCAATGTGGTGACGTCGTGATATCGTTCTATATATGGGCTGATGTAATCTCTTTATCAACAGCAAAATCGAGTTTTATTTTTATTTGAATACAACTTCGTTAATTTGGAAAGGATATGGCGGTTTGCAATCTGGGATCTGATAAAAAGGGAACTAATTCCACTTTTGATTTGGCGGAGACAATTTTGTTATGCTATTGATATATGGACATCGTCGTAAACCACAGCCTCTTTTACGGCACCGTCCAAAACGCGCCGTCGTTATTTCGATATTTCGCAGTGTCGCGGAAGAAATAACAGCTCTGGTGTGCGAGAATGAAATATGGTATAGGGATAAAGACGCGAAATAGCATTGTGTCCTATTATCATAAATTTAATCAACATTTAAAAAAAAAACATAAAACAGCCTGTATTTTGTATTCAGGAATGAATTCAAATCACTTTACTAGAGCCAAAACTATAATACCAATATTTCGACAAGACTTCCGCGCTACATGAATATAGCCCTAAGGAAAAGAGATCGCGAATAGTGCCCCTATATGCAAATTGAGGTCAGTATGGGTCAGTGGTCCATGTTAAGTGATACGATCTAAGCCAATCATTGAAGGCTATATGACAACGATGTTTTATAATTATGGATACATGCAAGGTTAGATTATCAGGTCGTTAAATGTAAATACCCATGTCTACAAAACAAATTAAAACAGAAGAAACATAAACTACGAAAAAAAATGACAACAACTAATATTCCTAGTTATGACTAATGTTGCAGTGGATAAGACACTATTATCAACATTAAATTCCATTCAGATTAACTAACAAGTGAGGCCGTTGATCTGTTACTATGGTTACGGTATAATGTGACTTGTTATATTTGCGATGGATACGTTTATGAAGCCTTTGAAAACCACTGTCGGTACCTTTAATACTCATATAATACATGGTGACAGAAATAAAACACTGCGTTATGAGAACATTTTAGTAAAGTATATTTTAAAAACTTTTTCTCATATCTTCTTATTTTTATAAATGATTACAAATACAAGGTTTTAATATGACGTAGCTAGGGATCTAATATGACGTAGCTCGGGATCTATGTCTACATCAAGTGTGATTATAGTTATACTGATCTTTTATGCTGCTCTGCCACACACACACACACACACACACACACACACACACACACACACAAACACACATACACACACACAAACACACACATACACACACACAAACAAACACAAACACACAAAAACACACACACACACACAAACAAACAAACAAACACAAACACACACATAAACAAACAAGCAAACAAACAAACAAACAAACAAACACACACACACACACATGAATTTTAGTCTGGATCCTAACAGGAGCTTTAATAGGGAACTTGCAAACCCGCCATGTTGAATGTTGCATCATGGGAAATGTGATAATAAATACTAATAATCAAATAGTATCGTAAACAATAATGTTGAATTGTTTTTAACCACCAATGACCACCTGCATTTCACATTTTTCCGACTACTATCAAATTTAGCTGAAGTCACTGTAGACGAATTGATTGAATCAAATTGATAAACTTAGAAATATTTGATATAATCTAGGGTATAGAAGCATACTATAGGACGTCCAGTATAAACTATCCATAAAAACAAAATAGATAGTCTATGTAGTGAAACATATAGTATCATGATATTATTTCAATAGTACTATACAATCCCGTATATACATTATATACATTGTATATTTATCCATGAGTTTAACATGATATTTCATTTACCCGTACATATTTTGTTTGTTTGTTTGTTCGTTCGTTCGTTCGTTCGTTCGTGTGTGTGTTTGTGTCTGTCTGTGCACGTGTGTGTTAGTTTGTTGTTTCTTTGTTTCTTTGTTTGTTTGTCTACGGTCACACTTGTATGAATTCCAAATAAGTATATAGCGATATTTCTATTTTCTAAAAATAAAAAGTAACACAACAACGTTAACATGAAATTGTTATTATCCATTAATAGTTGCATCCCCAAAAGAACTATACTTATTTTGATATTGATTCACCAATAAAATTCTATTTACCGGCAATGTGTGGATATTAAAGTCATTCGCGTTTGGTTCGTTAACTCGTCCTGCTAGCCTGCGTTTTACAAATTATTATATCGTACCTCGCGGGAGATTGCGTTTCGACGACTGTTTGAATATGTATCAAAGTTAAGCACGGTACGTTACTGATTGCTTCGGTCGTTATTACTATGTGACGGTTTTACGTATTGCGTATAGTTCTAGATTGGACTCTGGATTGGACAACGGATACAGTGTTTATTATGCTAAACACCGCGTTAACTGAAGTGCCGTTTACAATTTGTTTATACTTAGGCCTTTTAGTTACTTTTGACGCGTTGTATATTTCACCCTAGATGTTCGTACGTTCGTTGACCTTTTTATACGATAAGAACCAGTTTTGTATTTCTAATTAAGCAATAAACCACCCCCTGGGGATGGTATACCACTCGGTTTTGACCAGTGAACGAAATATATGCACAGCTGATCTTGGCCTCAATAATGTGAACGTCGTGCAGCGACTGGATTTATTTTATCTGCTCGTCGTTTCTAGGGATAATCTGTACATTGATCGGCTCATTAAAAGTGCACAGTGATGAATAAACAACCTGTTTGACTCAAGGTATAAACTTGAAGTGGTTTATTCGATCGCTCCCGGCCGAATTCGTGACTCGCTTCGATCGCTCCCGGCCGAATTCGTGACTCGGTGAAGTGATAGACAGGTTGATATTTACAATGTATTTATATTACTGGAAGTTACCTCAGCAGATTTAGGACAGGATCCCAGACAAATTTCTATTTAGATTAATGGTAAGTCGGCCAGTGTAACCTCTTTCACTTGCTTCATTTTTATGACAGGACAGGACAGCTCACCAATGTTTCCACTCCAGCTAGCCGCACCGCGCCGAGGCTGGGACCGATCTCGTGCATGCCTAGCACCTTGACCTTAGTACATGTAGTAGGCGATGATTTGAACAAATACGCGATGACTGGGTTGCTTTCGAAATTTCCTTCATAATTTCTCATAAAATAGTGTCTCATTGAGAGAAAATCCTCCTCTGACAATTCGATGAGTTCACTGTCAGTATCACGGCGGACTACAACTCAACGCTCGTAGACGAACAAAATTTGGACGCGTGCCAGCAGTGCATTATCGTACCAGCAGTGCATTATCACTTGTTTTAGACGCGCTAGTTCGATGTCGAGACCAATCAGATCCCTCGATTTCCACCATCAATATACTGGTATAATATAATTCACCCTAGATGTTCGTACGTTCGTTGACCTTTTTATACGATAAGAACCAGTTTTGTATTTCTAATAATAGTTCATGCACTTCTACTTAGTACGTGATGTTACCCTAACAACTATGTAAACATATTTAGGTTTTGCAACATTGTATTCTATAGTTACGATGAATTATGCAGATTAGTTTTCTGTGATTGGCTCTATAGCTTAGATGTATCTAGTAGTGTTTTCTCAGACGTTCGCCTATTTAGAACGTCCCTAGGATCAAGGTAAAGTCTATAAATAGCCCTGATTTCTTAGTTTAAGTGAGAAGTTCCCCGTTTGTCTGCCGGAGGCCATCTCGATTTGCCTGTCGAGATTTGTAGCGAGCAGTCCCCCCTTTTGTGTATCGGAGGCCCTCTCGATTTGCGTGTCGAGATCTGTATCGACGGTTGTCTTGGTTTGCGTACCTGGACATATAGAGCGTATTTCAGATTAGAGATTCGTCGTCCCATTCTAGTTTGCGTGCTAGAATTACAAGAAGGTGTCCTTATTTCGGTTTGCCTACTGGAATAACATTCGTTGCGAGTCGTCCCGTTTGCGCACCGAGGTGTAGTAATACTAGTATCTAAGTTCTCTAATCTGACGGTATCGGTTTGCGTGCCGAGAGCCTATTTATTATTTATTTATTTCCCCCCCCCCCTTTTATTTTGTTAGTACTACATCGTACAGCTAGCTACTTATTATTGTGTTGTTAATGTTTGATTTAAGAAATTAAACGTAACCCGTTTATGGTTTAAATTGTATTCTACTCTCCGCAGTGCGTTTATCGACATTGGGCGTCAAGCGATACCTTGACTAATAAGCCCATATCACCAGGTAGTCACATCAACAACTGACGTGCATATATCAGCTACCATTTAACAACAACAGTTCACTCGGTCACGGCGTCACAAATTGGTGGCAGCGGTGGGATTTTACAAACAACTGGTGATTTTTGAAGTCGATAAAAGATTTTCAAGCGCATACGGAGATAGCGATAAAATTTCAACTTTCATTATTTCATAATGGCCTCATCATTAAACGACACATTGTCAACAGATAGAACGAGTAGTTTAGACGATACATCTGATTTCATAATAATAAAGTCAACACCAGACAATACTCAGGGGAGCTTGACCGTGACCCCGGATAGTGCTCAGGGTACCGTAGACACGATACGACGTAAACAGAGCAGTCCCTTGGGAACGTTCCTCAATCGAACAGTAGAGAAAGTTCGTTCAACTTTGTTCAGGGCAAGTCCGCCTACAAGTGAGCGTGTCCCAAGAGGGCATTTGGCTACAGATAACACAAACATAGATAATTTTGTACCCGTTAACGAAAATGGTAATGTGTCACACGAAAACAGGAGAACTCACCAAGTAGTCCTTAATTTTCAGAAATGCTTCATCACATTCAGCATCCCAGAAAAAGGGTTGATGTTTCTCCATCAGTTTGTTCAGTGGTTTTGCAATAGTTGAGAAATTAGGTACGAATCTACGGTAGTATGAGGCGAGACCAAGAAAGCTACGAATTTCACGCTGGTTCTTGGGTATGGGCCAGTCTTGTACTGCTTTTACTTTATCAGGACTTGTAGTTATACCTTCCTCTGAAATGATATGTCCCAAATATTCAACCTTTACATCACGTCCAACTCCATGAGAAAGAAAGTGACTCCAACAAAAGGACCATGAACGATTTCTACGAGTGTTCTGAATGACGTATACTGCTTTAACTACATCGTAGTACAGTGACTTCCGAAGACTTTAGAAATATGTCTACAAGTCGAATCACTCCCACAAAGCAGACATTCACCCCATAAATAATATTGGTATCTTGGTACATGGTAAAGCAACTCGCCCACATGACAGAGGCGTGTACAGTTGGTTGCCAAGGAGATATCCCATATATGGGGTACCAAGAATTACTGTGATTGGCCAAAAGTTTGGAAATTAGCTACACTCTTTCTTACAAATTTAGTCCCCCCAAAACGAAACCCCGCACTTGCATCGAAACATCGAAAGAGGTAGTACGTACATTAGCACAACGACAATGAACCAGTTTGTTCTAGACCAACACAAACGTAGGGTTTGCCCTCGGTGTAAGGCTGCTTTCCAACACACCCACCAATACAATTGTCACCCGTGTGTACAAAGTCAAGGAAATTCGACCGAAGAAGAAATAGTTCACGAACGTAGGGAAGAAGGGTTTCCGTTCTTGTCACTGATCAAACTTCACGCTAACGATGTAGACAAAATTGAAGAAATACATTTCGTCAGGAATTTTACAAGTCCTGAAGTAGACCAAGAAGTAACGACGAAAAGAGTTTACCACCTGAAGCAACAGGTGGCAACGCGTACGGTGTATACAGAACGACAAGCGTCACCACAGCAAGCAAAGACAACACCTGTAGCTTCGGAATCGACGCAAACCGAGACGCAAACATCGCCACCAAGAAAAAGAGCAAAGAAAAACAAGAAGACCAAGACCCCTGCAGCTATCTTATCTGAGCTATCCCCCCCCAGGGGAAACTGAAAATTTCAATGAAGATCTAGACAGTCCGCCTACCCCAGGCAAGAATGTAGAACTCTGAAGAATTAGGAACCGGTAGCGCCATCCCGCGTACGGGCTACGTAGAAGGATGTACGTACGATACTAGCTACGCCGAATTAATTTTGTGCTAAGAAGAAAGAAGACATTTTATAAGGACACTGTTTTATGAACTATACGAACTCTACTTAAATATTTGTATTCAATTTATTGAATTTTATGTGTGTGCTAGCTGTACATGTACGATATAGGTTGGGACCCATTAACATCGCATACAATTTTTAGAAGGTAAGATTTTTAGTAGAAGTTTCACTTTCATGTTAGAATGTTTAGAAATATTGTATCTTGTGATAGTAGTTTTGTCAGAATATTTTTACTATAGTAGGATTTCACAATTTTTACCAACGTCATAGTTTTAGCATCGTTCAATTTTTAGGAGTTTTTACGAATTTTTCGAGACAATGGTTGGGACTTCATTGTCCTGAGAGAGGGTAATGTGACGGTTTTACGTATTGCGTAGTTCTAGATTGGACAACGGATACAGTGTTTATTACTTTTGACGCGTTGTATATTTCACCCTAGATGTTCGTACGTTCGTTGACCTTTTTATACGATAAGAACCAGTTTTGTATTTCTAATAATAGTTCATGCACTTCTACTTAGTACGTGATGTTACCCTAACAACTATGTAAACATGTTCAGGTTTTGCAACATTGTATTCTATAGTTACGATGAGTTATGCAGATTAGTTTTCTGTGATTGGCTCTATAGCTTAGATGTATCGAGTACTAGCGGCCCACGCCTTTGGAATGCCCTGCCATCATGTCTTCGTTCTTCACATACTTT
This sequence comes from Glandiceps talaboti, assembly GCF_964340395.1. Lineage (NCBI taxonomy): Eukaryota > Metazoa > Hemichordata > Enteropneusta > Spengelidae > Glandiceps > Glandiceps talaboti. Next base: position 20,001,978 of record NC_135551.1, on the reverse strand, counting down.
GAACAGTTTTAAATCTGCCTTGAAATGTCATCTTTTTAGATCTCATTATTATTAATTTTTAACTTTTTTACATTTCAGTTTTTAAATGTCATTCCGTGTCTTTGTATTTTTATCCTGTTTCATATTATGTTTATACTTGTGTATATGTACATTTTAAATTACTTTTATACTTTTGTTCAGCGCATTGAGATTGTTTTAATGTAATGCGCTCTATAAGAAATAAATATTATTATTATTATTAGTGTTTTCTCAGACGTTCGCCTATTTAGAATGTCCCTAGGATCCAGGTAAAGCCTATAAATAGCCCTAATTTCTTAGTTTAAGTGAGCAGTTCCCCGTTTGTCTGCCGGAGGCCATCTCGATTTGCCTGTCGAGATTTGTAGCGAGCAGTCCCCCCTTTTGTGTATCGGAGGCCCTCTCGATTTGCGTGTCGAGATCTGTATCGACGGTTGTCTTGGTTTGCGTACCTGGACATATAGAGCGTATTTCAGATTAGAGATTCGTCGTCCCATTCTAGTTTGCGTGCTAGAATTACAAGAAGGTGTCCTTATTTCGGTTTGCCTACTGGAATAACATTCGTTGCGAGTCGTCCCCCCTCGGTTTGCGCACCGAGGTGTAGTATCTAAGTTCTCTAATCTGACGGTATCGGTTTGCGTGCCGAGAGCCTATTTATTATTTATTTATTTCCCCCCCCCCTTTTATTTTGTTAGTACTACATCGTACAGCTAGCTACTTATTATTGTGTTGTTAATGTTTGATTTAAGAAATTAAACGTAACCCGTTATGGTTTAAATTGTATTCTACTCTCCGCAGTGCGTTTATCGACATTGGGCGTCAAGCGATACCTTGACTAATAAGCCCATACCACCCCATATCACCAGGTAGTCACATCAACAACTGACGTGCATATTTTTATATAAGCTACCATTTAACAACAACAGTTCACTCGATCACGTGACAACTATAACGCCTAAGAGTGCCATTGAAAAAAAAATCCAGAATATCACGATGACTAGAGAAAAAAATCGTGTACAGGGCTCTGTCACGACACACAGTAACAACCAGCTAAGCGAGATTTTTTTTCCACTGCTCCCAGGAGTCTCATCTTTCCACAGTTACATTTGTTGCCAGGAAACAACTCAGCGTCGCGCATTTAGGGCATCCCTATTTTAATACATCGAAGAGGATAGCAGTGATGGGAAACGAATTTCCGGAGACAGGTTGTTAATGTAGTAATCGCAGCAAGTCCATAGAGAAATTATCGTCATGCCCCTGTTATATACCATAACTATTTTCCCCTTACCAGAGTCACGAATTTCGGCGTCGTGGAATACCAACTGACAGTGAAGTAGTCTGGCCGATCAGTTATCTCTGAATTACTATGTGTATCGATTGATTGTTGCATTCATTTATAATCGAAACAAACCATTGACGATGTACAATCTGGTATGTTTGAATATAACCGCAGGGTTTGTTTTTTACATGTTTCGTACTTTATCTATCGCTGAAAGTATAAATGACTATTTTCGTTCCGAGGAAGCACGATTCACCTGTTTGTTCTGCAAACTCGTGACCTAGCAATTTATATCAAAATCTAATCAATGTTAATTTGCGAATTTCACGACGTACGATTTTTAAAAGCCTTCGGGAACTTTCTTGTGAAAACACAAAATGCCAAAACATTAGCAAATTTGTTTCTTTCTATGGTGTACGCTCGCGCTCGCAGGTTGAACACTTAGAATTTGATATTCATGAATCAACGCAGTCACGTGACCATCACGTATAGGTTTCATTCACATACCATAATACCAGTATGGTTTGGATATGAACATCCGGGACAGTTACCTGCCTAAAAGTTGTCTCTCACATTCTCAGATTTACGATCTTTCCGATTTTCGAAGTCTAACTTGAAGATGTAATTATAATTACAATTAGCAATACACACATTTACATATATATTGCCCCCCTCAAATAAACATTCACTTGGCTTGCGATACAAATATAGACGTTCGCGCGAGTCTCACGTGGAGGTTTTGAGCCCTCTCACGTCTGAATGATTGCCATGATCCGATCCTTCGGTGGAAACACCCATATTGACACAGTAGTTATTTAGTATCATTCAGTGTTCCAATAAATCTGGTGATGTCATTTAAAAACAACAAATGTATGTATGAATGAATGAATGAATGAATGAATGAATGAATGAATGAATGAGTGAGTGAGTGAGTGAGTGAGTGAGTGAGTGAGTGAGTGAGTGAGTGAGTGAGTGAGTGAGTGAGTGAGTGAGTGAGTGAGTGAGTGAGTGAGTGAGTGAGTGCAGTACATGCATAGACGTTGCTTTCTCCAACGACTATGAAGCATGTATGTACATTTGTGTGTGTGTGTGTGTGTGTGTCTGTCTGTCTGTCTGTCTGTCTATGTATGTATGCATGTATGTATGTATGTATGTATGTATGTATGTATGTATGTATGCATGTATGTATGTATGTATGTAAGTATGTATGTATGTATACAATTACTACTACATATGTTTGGCTACTGTTGTTGTTTCTTACAGATTAAATTAAGCTTCAAAATTGTCGTCACCACGTTCATTATAGTTTCAGAGGTGAATCAAACTAATACCTATATTCATATGCTTGACGTATTGCTTTTTCCATCAGTATGAATTGATGATATGTCTCTACATTAGTATTTTGTATGCTTAACAAAGGCGAATCGTGATGTTGAAGCCCAACCACACGGTAATGTTAGACATAGTGGCGTCACAGTCTACGTACACAAGATTGATTGCTCTAAAACACAACCATATTTCCCTTCGTACACGAAATGTAATCATCATTGCAGTCTTTTTTGAGAGATAATTTTCAACACAGGTGTTCGAAGGTAATAAACTGACCATGCTTATTTGATTTTCAAGTACATGATTTCAGTGCTGTTTGAAACACGACACGTTTCATCTCAATAATACCCACGCCTATTTTGAGCTAAAAGATTTTGAGAATCACTCTCAGCTCCGAGATAAAACTCAGAATGCCAGAATAAAACTCAAAAGTAAGCACAAGGCCTGATATATATATATGTATATAAGATACATGATATCCATACATTCATCCCCTCCCCTCCCCCCCCCCCGATTTCCCTTCGACGTAAATTCTTGATCAAATCATAAGCTTATTCATTATCCAGCAACGGTCGTTAAACACTCAATCGCAGATTCGACTTGCTCCTATTTCGCAGTTGCTATGACAACAAGATGCCAAGATGTGAGCTTGCTTTATATTACCGGCATACGCAAGACAATTTGAAACATAGCAAGTGTACAAATTCCATCAAAACGTTTAACATCTCGAAATCTGTACGATTAGATATATTTTGCTTTTAGGACGTTTTATAATATTTCCATAATTGAGAGAGCGAGTCACAGACAGACAGACAGACAGACAGACAGACAGACAGACAGACAGACAGACAGACAGACAGACAGACAGACAGACAGACAGACAGACAGACAGACAGGTGACATCTCATGAAAATTATACATGGGTATTTGATGTTAGGGAACGTAGAAGTGGATATTGAGTACGTAAAGTCTGCATGGTGATTAAAAAGGGGAATTAAATTGTAGGCCTACCCAAGGGATTTAAATTTAATTCTGCCTCGGAAAGAAAGTATGACTCAATGTCGACTCTCTACAGATACATATTAGCTTTGCTACAACTTTAACTACGCAATAATGAAACATACATTTCACCGACACAACTTTTCCATATATACATCACAATTTGTGTGTTTGCTTGATGTCTCACTAACAGCTAGTCTATCAGCTAGCCCTCGGATGTTCTTCCGATAAAATACGACACACAGCCGAACAACGCTATCGAGGATGGAACATCCGAGGTCGAGCGAATGTCATCAGGATATAAATAACTGCCAATCAGAGAACCGTATTAGCGACAAGCACAAATAGAGGACAATAGCTAAATTTTCATGCATATTCATCTTAAGGAGGGGCTTGTATAAATAACCACCAATGCGTTAACTGAAATATGTGAATGACAACGTCTACACACTCATCAAACTCACAATTACCATAAACCGATAAGCCATAGTAATGACATAAATGTGTTTGTCAACACCTGCATGCAGAGATTGAATATATTAAAGTGTGTATATATATATATATGCATATATGGCCCAACCCACCGCTTATCGTAATCTCAATGGAATGTCCGGTCTGAAAATGACATTCGCTAGACTGAACTTCGTTCGCTTATAGTTATAGCATCGAAAGAAAGCCCGAACGTCTAGCAGCAAGACTAGGGCAAGCCCTCACATGCGAACTTCGTTCGCTTATAGTTATACCATCAAAAGAAAGCCCGAACGTCTAGCAGCAAGACTAACTAACAGCTTGTGATGCTTGCAACGGCAAACGATCACTTTAGTCACGCCCATAATGGCAGAGTTATCAACATGCCTATTTATAGATATTTCCACAATACACAATCGCTAATGTAAATTATGTCGCTCTTGTGCTCATCTCAACGATTAGTCTAAATGGACATTTAAACATTGACTTCATTTTAATATATTCAATGAGGCTGACGACGTTATCACTCCCCATTGTGACTAATTAGTTTGAGTGCATTTTTTTAAAAACCAAGCAGGTTTTGTGGACGGTTTTACACCCCATTAATCGTTTGCCGTTGCAAGCATGCAATACAAGCGGTTTAGTGAGACAGTGAAGCAAATCACAGATCGCGATGTAAACAGGCTAACACATACATGTATAAAGGTACGAAACTTGTAAATGTGAGTAATAAGTGCTGTGTACTGTACACCATGATGGATGATGCTTAGATACTCTTAAACCATACCCCCCCCCTCTCTCTCTCTCTCTCTCTCTCTCTCTCTCTCTCTCTCTCTCTCTCTCTCTCTCTCTCTCTCTCTCTCTCTCTCTCTCTCTCTCTCTCATTTTCTTCTGGCAAACTCAATTCAATTACAGTAAGTTTTACTGCAATTTTAAAATATTAACCACCAAAATGCCAAGAACACGACAGCGTTAAACATCGCGAATCTCTATTATACAGCAATTGTGGATGCCTCATTAATAAGGTTACGATAAAGTCGTGATCTCCGTTTATCCAGGGAGGTGCTTCGTCAGGCATGCATAGACATCTGCCTAGAAACTGATTATAGAAATAAAAAAAAAAACAAGCGAAGAAAATTCCTTTCTTGGTCTGTTTCGTGATGATGGGATTGACGAACAACATATACTGAAATTGGTTTCCATGTAATTCATGTGGTCCGAGTCTTCGTGACTAGAAGTCTTCGTCTACAACAAATTACTTGCTAAATCTGGTCTTTTTCAAGTATTGTTAGGTAACTTCATCCCAGAAATTTGACTCTTATAATGACAAAAAAAGAAAGATAGTCCCTGGGAAAACATTTGCATATCAATTGAAGACAGAACATGTTTTTGGTGTGTCTAGGTATAGATCGTTACGCCTGGCAAGACATGAGCTCCACTTGAGGTATCTTGACTGAGTTTATCTTAATTCAACCATCACGACTCAGAATCTGGTCGATATTTTTACTCGTGTATGTTTGATGCAAGCTGAAAGGACGTTAATTGAGTGCATGTCAATATTAGATATGTACAGTTAGCCACAGGGCATAGAATAGAAATAATATACTATTGGTCTGTACTAAATTTTTAAAGCTTTGTGGGTAGGTAGGTGGGTGTGTACCTGTGTGTTTGTCTGTCTGTCTGTCTGTCTGTCTGTCTGTCTGTCTGTCTGTCTGTCTGTCTGTATGGCTATCTGTCTGTCTGTCTGTCTGTCTGTCTGTCTGTCTGTCTGTCTGTCTGTCTCCGTTTGTGTCTGTGTCCGTGTCTCTGTGTGGTGCGTGTGTATGTGTGTATGTATGTATGTATGTATGTATGTATGTATGTATGTATGTATGTATGTATGTATG